>NW_005434610.1:17186-45411 GCF_000315625.1 Guillardia theta CCMP2712
GGTAAGAGCACGACGTGCTCTCTATAAACTGCGTCCTGCTTAGGTCATGAGCCACCAGCCAGAGGATAGCAGCGACCCACGTCGAGAAGAGGCTGCCTGATCCAAGATCCGTGAGGAGGCGTCGGGATGGGGCGGCTAACCCCTCGTAGCGACAGCCTGCCTAGTGAAGCTGCGACAGCACTCGACGAAGGGTATCCACACCTCGACAAGGGGCGACCTGCCTCGGGAAGGGGCGGCCTGCCTCGGGAAGGGGCGGCCTGCCTCGGGAAGGGGCGGCCTGCCTCGGGAAGGGGCGGCCTGCCTCGGGAAGGGGCGGCCTGCCTCGGGAAGGGGCGGCCTCTGCCTCGGGAAGGGGCGGCCTGCCTCGGGAAGGGCCTGCCTCGGGAAGGGGCGGCCTGCCTCGGGAAGGGGCGGCCTGCCTCGGGCCCGGGAAGGGGCGGCCTGCCTCGGGAAGGGGCGGCCTGCCTCGGGAAGGGGCGGCCTGCCTCGGGAAGGGGCGGCCTGCCTCGGGAAGGGGCGGCCTGCCTCGGGAAGGGGCGGCCTGCCTCGGGAAGGGGCGGCCTGCCTCGGGAAGGGGCGGCCTGCCTCGGGAAGGGGCGGCCTGCCTCGGGAAGGGGCGGCCTGCCTCGGGAAGGGGCGGCCTCCTAAACCCTAAACCCTAAACCAGGATAACGCGTGGAGATGAGGGAAGATGACGAAGAAGAGGAAGACATGGGTATTGGCATGATCTCCGATACAGCAGGTTGCGAACATTTTCATCATACTGAAGAACCATACTTAGAAAGCTATTTGAAGTATACAAACCTCTTGCTTGCAGCTTCCTTGGCGCCCTGACGGCTTCCCCTACACCTGGCAAGGAGCCATGCTGCCGAAAATAACGGCGCCCTGCTGCCGAAAATAACGGCGCCCTGCTGCCGAAAATAACGGCGCCCTGCTGCCGAAAATAACGGCGCCCTCCTAAACCCTAAACCCTATTATTATTATTATTATGTGAGTTTATTAGAATGCTAGAATGTTGCTCGGCCTCGTTGTGGGCTTATGCAATTTGATCCTAGTCTAAAGAGGCGCTCGAGCACTGGGAGTACACGGCCTACAATGCGAACCCTGCTTCTGAGGCGTCTTTCTACTCTCTACTTCTGCTGTCTTCTCTTGGCTTCCTCAGCCTCAGTCAGGAGAGTTGCCTCTCCTCACCTTGGCCTTCGGTCACCACCTACTCTACCTCCATTCAGCTTCCTCAGCCTCAGTCAGAAGAGTTGCCTCTCCTCACCTTGGCCTTCGGTCGCCACCTACTCTACCTCCATTCAGCTTCCTCAGCCTCAGTCAGAAGAGTTGCCTCTCCTCACCTTGGCCTTCGGTCGCCACATACTCCTCCATTCAGCTTCCTCAGCCTCAGTCAGGAGAGTTGCCTCTCCTCACCTTGGCCTTCGGTCGCCTCCTACCTTCTCTCCTTACCTTGAGCTCAGCTCAAGCTCGGTACGGGCTCGCCCCGTCTTCTTCCTCGCCCTCGCCTTGCTCTTCCTCCATGTCTTCCTCTTCTTCGTCATCTTCCCTCATCTCCACTCGCAGTCGGTCCTTCTTGTCCACCTTCAGCGAGCAGGCCAGCACATGCATCTCTGCGAATTTACTCAGTGCTATGAACAGGAAGCCTCTATGTCGTCGCTCTCCGCCTCCTGCTCAAGCTCAGCAGCTGCCGTTGCCCGTGGCGAGAACGCGCTGCCCCTCCTTGCCTTCTTGCTCTCTCCTTGCACGCGCCGCGGCGAGTCCAGCGCTTGCTCTGCAGCCACTTCCCCAGCTTCTCCTTGAGAACGTTGCGCCCAACTCCCTGCTCCTCTGGCATCTTCGCCCACTCTCCCAGCGACATGAACTCCAGGCTCCCCGGAGAGTAGAACGTGTCGTGGAGGTTGCCAACGGCCTTGTCCAGGACCAGCTTGATCGGCTCGCTCGTCCCTGCCTCGTTCAAAGAAGCTGCATCTTCGATGACTGCTGACAGCTCGCTGACGAGCTGCATGTCCTCTTGGCTTGACGGAGATGCTGCCTCCATTGTGATCCTCTCCAGGTCTGTAAACTCCAGCCACTCTCCCTCGCTCTCCTCCTGTCGCTGCGCTGCGTCGCTGGTGCCCCGCTGACCAGCCGCCTCAGGCTCCTTGTCGAAGCCGACTGCTTCGAGCTTGGTTGCTGCGCCTTCGAGATAGAAGGGCAGCTCCTTCATCATGCGTCGAGCATCCTCCGTGGAGCCGAGGAGGATGCATAGCTTGGACCCGTTCCAGGACTTGGTGTTCAAATCCTCCTCCATGTCGATGCCTTCAACGTTGATCTCGAGCCTGTTAGCGATCTCCAACAGGACTCTCTTGACTCTTGCGATAGACGTGTTGCCGCCGTTGCACAGCCCCTCCATCTCCTTCCTCGTGAAGCGACCAGATGCCGCCGTCGACTTGATGATGATCTTGATCTCCTTGCCGTCCTTGCCGCCTGCCTTCTTCTGCATCCTTGATGCCTTCTTCAACTTATTTCTGGACACAAAGCGATCAGCTGTCAACTCGACTGCGAGCGCCTCTCTGATCTTCGGGTCCTCGCTGAACAGAGTCAGGTGTATTCCCTCCATCGCTTTGCTCTCTCGGAAAGCTCGAAATGCTGTATCGTTCGCCTCTGGGCAGCTCGAGGAGACGATCCACTTCACCTCCCTCTGTCTCCAGATGACGTTGGCCCCTACAGCGATGAAGCCTTTCTGACCTAAGCCTTTGTGGACTTGCTATCCTGGCGCCCCAGCGACCAGCATGCCTGCCAGCGGCTGGAGTTGGACCGCTGCAAGGGACTGGCGCAGCAGCTGATAGCGATAGACGGCAGCTATCTCAGCCGTTGTCATGCCGCCCAAGGTTAGCAGGTGAGTCAGCTCTGCCAAGCTGCCCCCTTTGCCCCAGGGTCCTCTCTTGGCTCGAATCTTGAAAGATCGATCGTGCACGATGCTCACATGTACAGCTGTGAACTTGCGACCATCGATCGCGAAGTCCTCTCTTCCCTGCCAGAGCTTCTCCGCTTGTGCATTGCGGAGGAAGGAAACAGTCACCGGGATCTCCTCAGCACTCGCTATCTCGGGTCTATACGGAGCCTTCCACATGATTGCTTTACTCTCTTGCACTGAGTCTACGATCAGTCCGATCTCTTCAAATTTCTTCTTCAGCTTTTCTTCATGGTTGACATACACCGAGGAAAACCACTCTCTGGATGCGTCACTCCATCCAGTCATCGCTTCTTGTAGATAGGCTATCCTGCTGTTCGGATACCGCTTCGCGAAGCTCTTCACCCTCTCGACGTTTAGGGTTTAGGGTTTAGGCATCCACAAGTCCGCTCTGCGTGTATTGGCATGATCTCCGATACAGCAGGTTGCGAACATTTTCATCATACTGAAGAACCATACTTAGAAAGCTATTTGAAGTATACAAACCTCTCGCTTGCAGCTTCCTTGGCGCCCTGGCGGCTTCCCCTACACCTGACGAGGAGCCATGCTGCCGAAAATAACGGCGCCTCTGCCGAAAATAACGGCGCCTCTAAACCCTAAACCCTAAACCCTAAACCAGGAAGGGGCCCGGTCCTAGTAGTAGTAGTTGAGTTTATTAGAATGCTAGGTAGGTTGCATGGCTTGTTATCACCTTGCTCTATTCTAGTCTAACAGGGATCTCGTGACCTGGCAGTTCGGCCCGACTTGGCTGGCCCTTATGGCAGCCGTGCTTCTGCTCTGCTCCCTCCTCTGATATACTTCAGTGGTCTTCCCCGGCCTCAGCCAGTGGAGTTTCCTCCGCCGGCCTTGGCCTGGGTCGTCCGTGCTTTCAACTTGTGTTGCTTCCTCGGCTCCGACACACCTTGGCGGTCTCGGCCGGCCTTCGGCCAATGAGTGAATGAGGGATAAGGACAATCAGGAGATAAGGTGGTAGGTGGAATGCGTATGGGTCCCTGGGACTCACGTCCCTTCCCCCGGGCCTCGGTCCGGACCGGGCCCTAGAGCCCGGCCGGCCTCCGCCCGGCCTCCTCCTCCCGGCCCCCCTCCCCCCTCCCCCACCGGCTTACCTGCCCTTACCTTCGTTGCTTGCCCCATGTCCACCTCATTTATTTCTTCCTCCTTCCCCCCTTGGGGCCCACAGCTCCGCTCCGCCTCTTGTCCACCTCTAAGACTTGACTCGAGCCTCAAGCGCGCGAGGGGCCTGCACCGGCCTCCTCCTCCACGCCCTCGCCCTCCTCCGCCTCCATGTCGACTTCCTCCCTCATCATCAGCCGCAGCCGGTCTTGCTTGTCGACCTTGCCCGTGCAGCTCAACCCATGGTGCTCAGCAAATTTACTGATCGCAAGAAACAAGAGGCTTACAGATCGACTCTCGATGTCATCGCTCTCAGCCTCCTGCTCGAGCGCATCAGTCGCTGCTGCCCTTGGAGAGAAGGCGCTGCCCCTCCTCGCTGCCTTGTTCCCTTGCACCCGTGTCCAGCGCTGCTCGCCGAGGTACGCTCTGAGCTTTTCTTTCATCATGTTTCGCTTCGATCCCAGCGTCGGCGTGGCTGCCCAAGCTCCGAGCGTCATGAACTCCACGTTGCCCGGCGAGCAGAAGGTGTCATGCAGCTTGCCAACACTCTTGTCTAGCTCCAGCGAGATCGGCTTGCCAGCTAGCAGCTCCTCCTCTGATGTCTCCAAGAGCATCGTCGAGAGGTCGAGCAAGACCTGTTGATCGACTGGCCCTGACGGCGACGCTGCTTCCATAGTAATCCTGTCGATGTCGCTGAGCTCCAGCCATCCAGCGCCTTGCTGCTGCCCTTGGGGCTCTTGGGCTTGCTCCTCGCTGCTCGGGCTCCTCTCCTCCTCATGCTGAGGGTTGAGCTTAAAACCCATAGCTTCCAGCTTGACTTCCAGGATCCCTTCCAAGTAGAAGGGCATGTCTTCCATCAAGCGTCGAGCCTCTGCCTTGGTCGCCAGGGAGAGAGCTATCAGGCTCCCATCCCAGCTGAGCGTGTCACGATCCTCCTCGGCCTCGACGCTGACCAGCTTGAGGTTCATTCTTCTTGCTAACTCCAACATGGCTCGCTTGACTCTCGTGATCGATGTGTTACCTCCTCCGCACAGCGCTTCCATCTCCTTCCTCGAGAAGCGGCCTGTGCTCATGCTTGACCTCGACTTGATCTGTACTCTAAAGCTGCTGTGCCTAGCTTGGTCCCTGTCGCGAAGTACCTTCCTCTGCTTAGCGATCTTTCCCCTCGGCACGAAGGTGTCGGCTGTGAGCTCGACTGCAAACGTCTCTCTGAGCTTGGGCCGTCGTCGCTGATGAGAGTGAGATGCACCCCCTCCATCGCCTCGCTCTCTCTGAACGAGGCCAAGGTCTGCTCGCAGCTTGCCGTCGAAGGCGAGCTGAGCACCCACTCTAGCTCTTTTTGCTGGAGAGTGCCCGTACTTGCCCCAACAGCGACATACGTCTTCGGGCTCGGCCCCTTGCGACCTCTCTGCCCAGGACCCTGCAAGAGCATGCCTGCAAGTGGTTGTACCTCTGCGGCTGCAAGAGATTGCGAGAGCAGCTGAAATCGATAAATCTGAGCGATCTCAGCCGTCGACATTCCTCCGAGAGCTAAGAGCTGCGATAGCTCGGCAAGGCTCCCTCCCTTGCCCCAAGGTCCTCGCTTGGCTCGAAGCTTGAACGACCGGTCTCTCCCTTCTATGCAGTATTCTTTCCTGCCTTCCCATAGCTCCATGGCTGCTTCATTCCGAAGGAAGGAGACGGTGACTGAGATGTCGTCTGCTCGTGCTATCTCAGGTCTGTAAGGTGCTTTCCACATGATGGCCTTGTCGACTCCATCGACTGAGTCTACCATGAGACCTAGCTCCATAAGCTTCGTTTTCAACTTTTCTTCTTGTCGAACATACATCGAGGAAATCCCTAGGAGAGTCATGGAGATGAAGGAGGTCCCCTCGGTGCCTTCGGTGCCGATGTATGTCTCGACATTCTGCTTCTTGGCCTCCTCCATCTGTTGAATAAACCATGCTCTCGACTCTGAGCTCCATTCACTCAGAGAGTCTTCAAACAGGTCGCGTCTCGCCTGCCGACATGTCGAGCGGATGGCTTCAGCGATAGCGTCGGGAGTGCATCCCCCCTCAGCTCTGCAAGCCTGAGCTGTCCTACTACCAGGATACCGCTTCGCGAAGCTCTTCACCCTCTCGACGAGGTCGGCGGCCTCCTCGACGTGGCCTCCAGAGCGCTCGCCCTGCGTGTATTGGCATGATCTCCGATACAGCAGGTTGCGAACGCTCTCATCATACTGTAGTACCATGCTTAGAAGCTGTTTGAACTATACCAAGAACTTGCTCGCAGCTTCCTCCGGTCCCCTTGCGCTCTCCCTACGCGCCGCGGATGTGCATGCCTCGGGAAGGGGCGGCCTGCCTCGGGAAGGGGCGGCCTGCCTCGGGAAGGGGCGGCCTCCCCGGTCCTAAACCCTAAACCCTAAACCCTCCTCCACGCCCTCGCCCTCCTCAGCCTCCATGTCGACTTCCTCCTTCTGTAAGGTGCTTTCCACATGATAGCCTTGTCGTCTCTATCGACTGAGTCTACTACGAGTCCCAGCTCCATCACTGCTTCATTTAGAGTCATGGAGATGAAGGAGGTCCCCTCGGTGTCTTCGGTGCCAATGTATGTCTCGACATTCTGCTTCTTGGCCTCCTCCATCTGTTGCATGAACCATGCTTTCGACTCTGGGCTCCATGCGCTCCGAGCCGGTCTTCAAACAGGTCTCGTCTCGCCTGCCGACATGTCGAGCGGATGGCTTCAGCGATAGCGTCGGGAGTGCATCCCCCCTCAGCTCTGCAAGCATGAGCTGTCCGACTATTCGGATACTACGCTTGGTGAAGTTCTTCACTCTCTCGACGAGGTCGGCGGGGCCGGGGCCTTGTCACCAAGCGACAAGGCCCCGTGCCTCTGACAAGGCCCCCTAAACCCTAAACCCTAAACCCTAAGCTCAGTCACCGTTCGGGCCGCTCAGTCGGAGGCTCACAGTGACTGGTGGGATGTCGGACTCGAGTCCGGGAGTAGGTGGGAGTCCGAGGCCTGACGAGAAGGCGTCGGAGGGAGTCGGAGGGAGTCGGAGTCCTCCTCAGTATCGGGAGCAGTACTAAATATAGATTTCAATATATTTGTATAATGATTTACAAAACATTTACCACTTATACTGGTTACAGTTGTAAATATCATGACCCCTACGCATGTTCACAGTTTTGCCCTATATATGACCGGTACAGTAAGACAGATCTTGTAAAAAAATAAAAATGATTGGTACAAACCAGGTACTCATGTCTTTAAAGTAGTTGTAAACTTGAATTTACCCAAAACATGAGAGTTTCCAAAAAGTGTTGATAATGACATTAATTGCCCATATGTGACTCAGCCCTCACAACAGTCTACCCATCGGCAGCCTCAGGCTCCGCCGGGCCGAGTCTCCGAATGGCATCAGCTTTCACTCAGTCTACCCGGGCCATCTACCTGTTGCCTAATTTCGTTTGATATCACCACACATCACTACAAATGAAGCAGTCCCGGGTGATAACTCTGAATCCCTGCTCTGACATTCGTCCTGTTCTTCACGATGCCGACTCATGTGCTTGTACTCGGGATGTGTAACCTTGTGTTGCTTTTTAACTTGAAAAATACAGACTAGAAACTGGCATGAATGAGGCTGAAACATTGTTAGGGTCAGGTGTGGAGAAGACTCGAACCAAAGTTCAACAGTTTCTAGAGCTCTGCCCCTAAAGGTCTGAATGTATGGCTGTACATATCATTGAAAGTTGACTGATATTCTTCATGTCGTCGTTGCTTTGTACCTAAGTGATCAATAGTCAAATACAGGAAAACAGGACACGAAGGGGTAAGAACCAACCAAACGAGTTCCTCGCTTCTTGAATTTGACGATCAACTTCATATTATGTACTATGCTCCGCCCTATACCTAAACAGACCTGAGGTTCACTGCTGCTTGGCTGAAGTCGACAACTTTTGGTAAATCCTTCTCCTTGGAAAGGCTCTGGTGGAACACTGATGAGATCGATCCATCTGCAGCACTTAAATTCATTCCTGCAAAGAGTTCAACCCAAATCATCTTACGGCAGCACAGTCTCTGCTTCATCTTCGTTCATCAGCAGGCTTGACCTTCCACTGACGCTATGTTTCCCTCTCTCACCAACGGCATGAGCATTGACTGGGAGGTTGTTCTTGCAGTTCATCTCAGGGCTTTCTTTTACCGAGGTTTCAGCTTGTATGGAATAGCTTCAACACAAATGTGAATAGCATGGTTTCCAACAAAGGCAAACCGCACATGGAAGCATATGGAGGGACCGACTTGATCCGAGAAGTGTCAGTTTCAACATCTCGAAGGTGACGCAACACTTCGTTGACGGCTTGCAAGTCATTCTCTTCACATCTTTGAGCTTCCAAGATAAATGATTGCCTGGAATAACATGACACTATCAAAGCTCTGCTGACGTTAGAAGGAAACAGACTGAGAGAGCTGCAGGGCATCCGGTCTCGATTCAAAATCTTTCACAAGGCAGCTGCATCGAGAATGGAATGTTTTTCAGCAACGTCTACTACAGCAACAGAAGATTCACCATTGGACGAATTCGTGCAAAGATTGTGGCCAGATATCACTGATCCCAGACGTCTGCAATATTGATTGCAGCACGGGTGGGTCGTTTTTACGGATGTATTCGATTGCTTCGATGGGATGCAGATGCGCCAATGGTGGCAAAGAGAGGACCATCTCGATGACGGTGATTCCGAGTGACCAGATGTCAGCCTTGTAGTCGTACTCTCCTCTCGAGCAGACTTCTGGAGACATCCAGTACCTACTCAGGACTCAGCAAACAGCTCACCTCAACTGAATGCTCACGGTGTTCCAACAAAAGTGCAACGGCGATCATTTGGTACCTGCAACCTTGCTGATACTCCGAAGTCTGCAAGCTTGGCCTGAAAAGCACTAAGCATGCAACAGCAGAAAGCATGAAAAATGTTGTCGTTTACTCACTCCCGATGAAGACAACAAGATGTTACTGGCCTTGATGTCTCTGAACTCATGTCAAAATCGCTCTCACATGCAAGAAATACACCTGTGTATCAATTGCTCTCCGTGTAGATAGCTCAATCCCATTAATGAGCAGCAGGTGATGCAACGAAGCTCTTGCAAGCCCAGCCCTCTTCCCAGCTTCTCCATCAGCTGCGACGCGAGTCAGCGGGGATTGACGAGCTTTCGCTTGAGTTACGTCAGAGACGGCACCACCATGACAAAACTCTAACGCGATCCACAGCTGAGAGTCTTTCTCCCATGTGCCGTAGTAGGAAACAACATTCGGATGGCTGATAGTTTCAAGAATTCTCAGCTCCTTCTTGGCATCATCAGTTCCAACAACGACTTTGATCGCAACAGGCTCCCGTGAAGCAATACGTTCTGCATAGTAAACCTGAAGCAAGGCTATGCGTTAGACGACCACAACCTCAAGCATCTCAATTTCGACAGCCTCTCTACAACTCACCATCCCTGCTGCTCCTTCTCCCAGCATCCTCTGCACCTCGAACAACGTCTCAGGGTCTTCGCGCCTTTCTGCCATTCTCAAGGGGAGGAGAAACATCTTGGGTACCGGTGTAAATGAAATGGAATGGAGGGGTACAAAGGCTGAATGCAATGCAGGATTCTTGTGAGCGATTAGCGGAAGAGGATGATTGAACCATGACAGGACGCCTAGAGCTGACCAGTGGCGATAGGAAGTGAGCAAGAACTTGAACGAAGATCGCTGGGAAATTGTGGGAAGAGGAAGAGTGGGAAGAGAGGAAGCCTGGGAGGAGTGGGTGTCGAAGCAAGGATTAGCTCATGGAATCTTGTCCTCTCTGAACCGTTGACTTGCAATGTTTCTTCGGCTCAAACGAATCGGACTGCTGCTTGCATATGGTTTACAACTCTTGTTGACATCGCGCTTGTGTTCTGGGGAATACAGAAATCAGCCTCTCCGACTGAGAGGAGGCATGCGGTGTGTGATTCAGCGAGTGACGTCGGCATCGGTCAAGGTAGACGGCGAGACAGTGTCAAGGTAAGTAAGGTCTGGTATCAAACACTTTCAACTGACCTGATGTATCAGCATTCACAGAGGTCTGTGTGTCTTGGTGGGACTCTCGACTGAGGACAAGCGCGAAAGTCTTGAATGGATGTCAAAGAAATTGTTATCTGGTCAATCTGAAGCAGATTTTGCTAAATGCAATGTTCACATGTGGTTGACAGTGAGGTTTTTCGAAGGAGAAGATGGAAAAATGTGGAAGAGAAATGTGCAAGAGGTGAGAATGTTGAGACGAGCGCTATTGGTTTCTGAATCGATTGATGCATTGTTGCAGATTCAAGGGGAAATCTTACTCGTCAGTCAATTTACTCTACATTTCAGGCTTGTTTTCATGCGATCCTCTGACAGACATTGTACTGACAGCCTGCAAGGCTCAAAGGTTCGAACTTGGATTTTTCAAAGAGCATGTCGACAGAAGCTGCTCGAGAGATGTATCAGGTAAGAGCGTTCGGGAGGGAGTGCAACGTTTGAGACATGCGTAGGAGTTTGTTGATCAAGTGAAGAGGGATATTGGAGACCCAAACTTGGTATTGTAAACCTGGGTCTACCATTGCTAACCAGGTACCAAGGTAAAAGATGGAAAATTTGGAGCTAAAATGGAAGTTGAAATCTGCAATGATGGGCCTGTATGTGCATGTTTCATTTCACATTCCACTCACAGAGCTGCAGGTCACAATGCAGATTGAACATCCTGAGCCAAGCACTCAAAAGAAGAGCTGAGTGAAGCCATCTGCTAAGAAAGAAGGCAGAAATCTCATGTTCAACAATCTCAAATGCATCCTCGGTTAGTGTAACATGCTTGGTAGAAATGTTGATTGAAAACAGCTTCAAGTAGCCTTCATTCGTGACCGGCTTGGCTTCCGTTACCTATGGCAAGTAAGATTCAACCAACACGGATGGTGTGCAACAACCATGAACAAACGGAATGTTTGATCCGATTGTTGCCAATCCTCCCATCAAGCCATCCATCTGCAATGAGTATGAAGGAGGAAAACATCTTTGATTGCATCACCATTTTGTTGGCCGCGTCTTTGGACTGGTTCACCAACTTCGATGGGTTTGAAAAATCAGGAACCTGACAGGAAGTCACATGGCAAGATTTCAGTTACGTGCTCAACGAACCTGAACTGGAGAGAGAGTCTTGTCGGTGAAGTTCTGCGCAAATGCGCCAAGAGACCACATCTACCATCTGGGTCAAGGGACTTGTGAGGAGACAAGTCAATTACCCGATCCGGAGCTGCTCCTCGATGCGTGAGGTGACCACCTCGCTGGGAGAGATTATTGAGGTTGTCAGCACCTTTTGCCTCCTGCGATGCAGGGGTTTGCATTGCCCTCCTCGTCGCTGCCTGCTTCTCGATGAAAGAATCTGTGTTCCAAAGCTCAGCAGCGCTCGAAACATGTCCAAGTCATCACCTGAAACTTTGGCATTCGACTCATTCTTGGCCCGCAGGACCGTTGATTGATCCATCTCTTGAGCTCTACGTCCTTTGGCAATATAGTGCCCATCTTCCATGTGATTGGCATTCAGCTCAGATATTTCAGTCTTCTTCGCATCCTCCTTTTCCCTCTTCTTTTCTCCATTCACAGCATTTCGAGGAGATCCTTTCTTGAACCTAGTGCGAGCACTTCGGATGGCGTGCAAGTCCATCTCAACAGCATCAAAGCGAGCATGCATCTTATGCATGTCAGCGATCAGCCGCTTCAAAAGTTGATCCACTTGCGGGTCGTACTCCATGCTCGCATCAACTTTTCCATCTCGCGTAGAAGCAATTGAGTTCTCATCATCCATTGGCCCGACGGGAACCTTTTCCAACCTCGCATGTTCCTCATCCTCCAGAAGCATTCCCTTAATGCCCAGGAATAAGCTTCTGATATTGTTTCTGTTCCAGTCTTCGTTCTCATCTTCCATGCAGGCGTTCAGCTGTCTCAGCTGGTGCCGTTTGAGCGCTTGCTTCATCAAAAGCATGAAGCCTTGGCGATTGAGGATACCGCCTTCATCGCAAAGACGTGGCCGCATGATGTAGTCGTCCCAAATCTGACGCGTCACTAGAATAGGAGGAATAAAGCCGATGTTCTTTAGCCCCATCCTAAATTCTGCAAATCCCATGCACCCATCCCCCACATTTGGAATTTCTCCTGTCTTCCAACGATTGAAATAGACCCTCAAGATTTCACTGTCTTCACGGGCAACTTCTTGTGTGAACAGATCGTACTTCTTTTTGATGGTGGTGTAAAGAATCTTGTCATAAAGATTGTTGATTTTGGTCTCCAGATCATCCAAATTCCTGAGGAAAACATAAAACATAAGGCTAAAACTACTCACCAACGTCAGAAACTTACTTGTACTTTGAAAGTTCTCTTGAGATCTTCTCGAAGGGGCAAGCTTCTATCTCCTCTGAAGCCAGACTCTTAGAGATTTCTGCTTCAGAGTTGCGTTGGTCGGCAGCCTTCGAGAACTCATCGAGTAGGACAGCAATCACCACGTTCAGGAGTACCAGAGCAACTATTAAATGAAAGCTAACAAAGAAGATGGCAACCCCCGTATTCTGACCAGTCAGTGTGAAAAGACCTCTGGCTATGTCAGACCAATTGTCGCCTGTCATCACTTGGAACATGGTGAACATGCCAGTAAAAAAGTCTCCAAACTCTTCGGGTGCGTAGGAGCTGAAGAAGGTCACAGACATGATAGCATAGATTGCTGTCACCAAACACACCAGCGCAAATGCATTGATCATGGGAGGAATTGATGCAGTCAGCGCTATCATGATCTGGCGGAGTGAAGGAATCCTTTTGAACAACCGAAATACTCGAAAACATCGCATAAGCCGAAGAATATTAGCTCCCGGAAGATTAGTAAGGACCAAACTCAGCAACGACACGAGCACGACTCCGAAGTCGAACCAATTCCATCCATCGGAAACAAATTCTACAAACCACGTGGCAAATATATTGATGACAAGCTCCACCGTGAAAAATATGGTGAAAAGAAGATCGATCTGATCGAAAACATTAGCTAACTGAGTGTCTGGTGCAGCATTGAAGTGCGCTTCAAAAATGTTCAACAGAAAGTTACACATGATGATCCCCGCAACAAAGACTTGACAGCGATCTCCCACATAGAACCAGCGGACCTTGCGCCTGAATGTATCAAGACGATTCATGTGGACAACAGGATATCCAACGTAAGAAGTCATAACTCTTGTAATCGTCTCGGACCATCGCTCCATGGTGTCCCTGCAGTCCGTTCGGAACAGGTAGATCCTTCCACCATGATACGTGCCAAAAGCGGTACAAATGCCAAAATCAGCTGCTCCAAGCTCAACTTGCTTTGCTAGATCTATCTCATGCTCAAAAGCTCCTTCTTCTCTCCATGTCACAACATTGGAACTTTCTAAACCAATGGAACTCTGGGTGGTGAATCAGAATCATAACAACCAACAAATTCAAAATAGTTACTTCAGCTCTAGTTTTGCAGACAACCAAGCCGATGATGTCGGTGAAGTTGATCCTGTCGATTTCACGAGTGTCTTTCGAGACTGAGTAACTAACAAACTCTCGTGTCACTGCGACCCATCTTGACTTATACTCATCTCCCTCATGGCCACCACGTTTCCAGATCTGCCAAGATGCAGTGTCACAAAAGAATGAACGACTAACCCTAAAGAGGCACTCGCCTGCCCTTGAATCAACGAGGAAGATGTCGAGTCCGTCACCCACTCTTCCGGCTGTTCTGGCATTTTCACTTTCCACGCAGTCACAACATTCTGTATTGAATGTAATGCCTGTCGTGCGATCTTAGATGTGAGGGTTGTATCTTCTGGGATATTGCTGGGAAGTGCAGGCTCTTTCACTGAAGATACTTTCTTCAAAGGAAAAACGGTTGCTGAGTCAGCATCGACTCGTGATGCTCTTCGAGCATCATTGTAGCCATCTACATCGCCGTCGCTCTTGTTGTCATTCTCGGGTGTGATTTCGCAACTGATACTACGTGGCGATGGCTGCTGAGCGATCTCGGGAGCACTGTCTCTTCTCATCTGGAATAGTTTGAGAAAATCCATTTTACGGGGAAATTAGAACTCAGCAGAGAACGACGACTGATTTGATCTCAAGACGCTTTTGTTTGCCGCACACCACTCAGCTGATTTGTAACTCAGCTGTGCAACATGAATCTAGTCTCAGCTGTACAACATGAATCTAGTCGGAAACTGCCATGTTGTAGGGAATATCCGGACCACTTAAAAGCTCTCACAACTTCTGAAAAAAGATTTCAGTGTTGAGTAACATCGAATAGATTGATTTCATCATGTAACAAGAAAGGAAAGCGACGAGTGCAAGGATGGGTGGTTGAGTGAATGGATTAAATATCGCATTTAGAAGATGAAGTGAGGAAGCATAGTGACATGCGATCGCAGCATGATCACCCAGGTGAGCACAAACGACAGACAATCTTTGAAGAAAGAGAAAACGCGCAAGGGAGGAGGATGACGCGAGCAAGCGAGCACGCTCTCTCCTCATGAGCAAGCGACCGCGCCATTCTTGCTTCCCTATTTTTACCACAAGGACACCAGGGGTCAAAAGCCAAGACGATTGAAGGGTGGTGCAGAAGGAGAGACCGTTCTATTATGCAGTGGCCCGCCGCCGCCCGGCGCGGCCCGGCCCGGGCCGGGCCGGGCCCCACAGGCTGCCCTGAGGGCGGCCACCGCGGGGCTGAGGCTGCCAGGACCGTCGGACTCGCTGACCGTACTGACTCTGACCACCGCCCGGCGTGAAACAGATCCGGTCGGATCTTACATGACCGATCAACGCCATCATGCAATCCGACCGCGGGGCGGGTGTGCATTCCGGCCCGGCGCCCGGCGTCTTATTCCCGGCGGCCCTTCAACTCAACGGCCGGGCGGCGGACTAGGGCCCGGGTGGCAGCGACCCGGCCCCCGCGGCGTGATGCATAATCCGATCATTGGTCACCTGCCACTCGGAGTGGCCGGGTCCGATCAACTTGCCGCTCCGAGGCTCCGAGGCTCGCCTCTCCCGGAGTCCTGATTGTCCTCGTACGGTAATACTGATCTTTTCTTGGAGTTAACTTTTTTTTAACGTCAGTTAACTTGAAGCCGCCTGATCATGGTTCCCTACCCGGTGACCGCGGCGCGAATGATTTGAAGACCGTACGGTCGCGGCCGCCGGGCGCCCGGCCGCACCCGGCCGCGCCCAGGTACAAATGAACTTCCGGGAAAGTTGACTTCGTGACGGCGTGAAGGGTTGACAATCCCAAAGGAAAAAAAACGCGCCGGCCCGCGGCAATGGCGACACCCCAGAGAAACTTGTGACAGAGTGCGACTCGGAGGTGTCGCTTGAGCCCCTCCCTTCCACCGGACAGTAGAGGAGAGAGGCAGGGGTCACCTCTGTAACGCCGGGGAAACATGCCCGTCGGGGGTTCTCGGCCGCCTTGTTTCCAGGCGCAACCTTGTTTACCACAGCCTCGAGTACCCCTCCTGGTTCCCTTGCGCCTGGAAAAGCATGACCCCCTGTGACCCCCTGAGTTTGTGTGGTATGTGCGGGGTAGGGTTGCTGGAAGTTGCACGGGTCCGCAGCAGATCGAAATCGCATCTTCTCCCGCGCTTTTCCTCCTGCTGACCAACCTCCGCCAGCGCTGACCACAACAATACTGGTTTCAATCCCTTCGGCATCAACTTTACTGTCGCCTCCCTCTCATCCTACCACTCGCTCCCCTTCTTTGCCTCTCACCACATACGCACACAACATCATGATGCTCTCGGCATTTGCTCGCACCATCTCTCACCCCCTCCGATGCTCCATGCGAAGCTGTAGGGTAATTCTGCCTGATGGAATCTCATGCAACCAGAGTAAAGCCTATTGCAGGTCTGTGCTCAACACTACAAGATCAACGTGTTACTCCCCTTCGCCAATTCATCTGCAGCGAGCGAGACATTGGCCAAGCAAGAGGCGGCTCCGACAAGCTACGGAAAGAAGCCATTGCAGTGCACAGAGGAATGTGTTGGATGGGAAGACTTATTTCCAAAGGTAAGCTCAGTAGGGCTGATTGATTTCTTTTCGAGGAGCACTGCTGAATTCGATTCACAACAGGATATGTGCGAATACCAAGCTTCCTCTACCTGCCTGGGAATTAATTTCATAGCTCGTAAGTGAGCTCACGTGTAGGACGCTTCCAACCTGCAAGTGTCTTTGTACATAGATTCGTGACCTGCATTAATTGCTGCGCGAATGTGACGATTCTTGATGATAAAGATTGCCACAAAATAACTTTCAAAGTTCCTTGTTGGCGTTCAGAATCGGCAAGGTGTAGAATGAGAATCAACAGTGACTGGTACAGTAAGCATAGACTAAAGGTGCTAGGGAACAACTAGCATGATACCATACGATCATCGGCGACAAACATACGTGAGGAGACGAAAAAATCTAGTATAAAATGACCCATGTTTCTATCACATCCTCCTGAGCCCGGCTGAGGCAGTTGAGGTTACTGGATTCACGACTCGTCCAGAACAGAAATGTCGGCCAGAGAGAACAACCCTCATCCTTCCGACTGCTGCCCCCCTGACCGTACCGTACAGCACAGTTGACTTAATGCACCGTCACTGTGTTGAGGCTGCTGATCCGATGATCATCGGATCGGACTGGGGGACCGTGTGGCGGGCGCGGCCAGTGGCAAGATAGGAAGATGATGCCGCAGGGTCCGATCAGTAACCGGCTAGCTCCGATCAGTAGCCTCAACACACTGCTGCCCCCCGGGCCAAAAGTCCTGCCAGGACTCGCCGAGTCGGGAAGATCGGACTCAGGCTCCGCCGTCCGATCTGTCATCGTACTCGAGACTCTGTCTCGAGCGTCGACTCACTGAGACTCCGTCGGCGAGACTCTGTCAGTGTTACCGTACTGGGCCAGTTAACTTTGAGTAAAGTTGCGGCCAGTCCGATCGGAGTAAAGTAGGATTTTAATAAGTGATTTTTTAAGTAGGATTTTTAAGTGATGCAGTGGGATCGACCGGGCGGCCGGGCGGGCCTGGACAAAAATCCTTGGATTTGTATGCGTCCGCGGAATGGCGAAGAGGGTCGGCGAAAGTGAGGTAAAGGAAGAAGGGAGCCATTGAGGGAGGAAGAGATGTGAGCAAGGGTTTGGCTGCTCTTACGGAAGCAGGGGAGAAAGGCCGGGTTGAGGGTGTGGTGAGGGCGGGGAAGGACTGAATGAGAGAGAGCAGCAAATTGATCTCTGGCTGTTTGTCAGGAGGAGCTCAGGCTGGAAGGAAGGTGTGGAGATGGAGTATGGGAAGACATCGAGGTATTATCGTGCACCGATGATGGATCATTTCAAGTCCGACAATCCTCTAGCCTGGAAGAAATTAGCATGGTAAGGGCCAGGCCAGCCGATTAAAGCTGAACCGTACTCAGGGTGCTGAGGAGATAAGGATGGTTGGCAATGGTCTATGCAGAGACTATATGCCGCAGAAAGACGATATGCTTCTTTGCAATGACATGAGATCTTTGAGAATGGACGAGGCTTTACACCCGTGTACGTCGTGTGCATTTACAGTTCTCATGAGCGATTGACTGTTCACACAGCCTGCTGGAGTGAAGTTCGGGTTGTGGAGGTAGTCGACGATGATGAAGACAAGCAGGGTCCGAAACTGATCGTTGCGCTAAGTCAAAGAAATGCAGACATCAATTCTGCGAGTCCAGATCCCCCAGTTTCCTCCAAGCTTCCCCTCTCATGCTTTAGAAAACTCGGTTCCGCCATCCCAGTCGAAGAGTTGAAAGGACTTTGCAGAAAGAGGAGCAGATGCAAAGAAAGTCAGGAAGGCTCGGAAGCTGACAATTCCAACCCGCGTAAGGGTACCAAGGCTACCACATTATCCTGCGAGAAGAAGGATGAAGGCTGGATGCTTGAAGATGTCGGGCTCAGGCCGGTCTTCTCTACTCTAACCTGTACAATACTGCGATGTTGAAGTTTCTTACGTAGTTGCACCTCCGCTCTTGCTCCGAATCCCCGCCTTCCATAGAGGTAGACTGTTCCTTACCAATCCGGCAGAAACATCTGAATGTGAGTGTCTGGCAGTTGTTAAAGGGAATGAACGTCTACGTGCGCAATGAGAACGGTACCTGCAGAACTGGCACTCTCAAATTCAACCCAATCACCACACGGTGAGATTCTCTATGACCACATCTGTCGCACGATGACACTACGTGCAGTTGGATCATAGTAGAAGGCGACAACAGATTTAACCTCGCCACTTTTTGTGAGGAAGCCGGCGGCGCTTCTGTAAAGCTTCCAAGAGAACGTCTGCTCTGTGCAGAGACGCATGAACCGATCATCCCCAAGGTGCGGGCAATCATGATTTGACGTCGTTTGATGAACCTCAGGTCGAAGGGTTCGCATTGCCGACAAGGCGATGGTTTCTCCATAACTTCCCGAACTATGTATTGACCCTTCTTGTCTCCTTCTTGCTTTCTTTCTTCTTCTCGTTTCCTCTTGTCGTTTTGGTGATTGTTTGCGCAGCGAGAAATGGGAGGAGATATCTCGCAGCCCGGAAACAAACGTATGGTAGGAAGGTAACCTGAGGTGATTTGAAGCTTTATGAGCTTGTTGAGCTTCGACGCGGTAGGAATCATCCGCCACTACCTCCTCCAACACCGGGTATCGAACAACTTGCTGCCCGAATATGGTCTGAAAGGACTGATTCTGCTTTGCCGTCTTTTCAATCGCATTCGCTTGCTCCTTGAGTTCTTCGCAGACGTGAAGTACAGGATCAATGAATTCTACATCCTCAAGAAGCTGAGGGTCCTGCGATATCTGTCGCAGCTTCTCGATTTCATGGTGAAATAATTTGATGTCTTCTTCAAGCTGAGTACTCCACCTGGCCATCTCATCGTCTTGAGTGCTCTCGAAGATATCCAACATATTCTTCATTTGATTGTATTCTGGCACCAGCATCTGGAACGCAGCCCTGTCCATGCTATTCACCTCCACCGAGTTTTCATCCATCAAGCTGTAGTGATCCTGAAGCTCTTTAAACTCGGCGTCGATCTCATCCTTTCGTTCGTTGCATTGCGAAACAAAATCTAACACAGATACGAAACTGGCCACATTGGTTGGTTTCCTTGAAAGATTGTTGTTGGCTATGTTGACTTCGTCCAGCAGCCTTCTTTGCTTTGCAACTGTCAGTTGTGGAAGTATGTCTTCCAATTTTTCGAGACACGAGGCGGGCGAAGGAGAAAGAAGGGTTTTCAACTTTTTGGAATTGACTTGCATAATTCCACAATCCATTTCATCTGGCAAATTGCGAATATTATCAGCTTGGCTGTGGTACAAATCAAATTTCTCCTTAAAGTTTTGAAGAACAAATTCACCCTCTTCTGCTTTTTGTCTCAATTCTTCTTCGTCGAGTTGCTCATTTTCGACTACCATTGTCTGATATGGTTCAAAAATACTCACGTAATCATTACAGGCATCAAATGCATTTGCAACTGCCACTTTGATGCGAGCAAGTAATTTTCTATATTCTTCATCATTGGTTACAATCTCAGAAACCGTGGAGCTTTCACTGGTCTCTGTTTCTGAGTCGAAAAGCTCTGTATATTGTTCCAGATCCTCATTATTCAAAAGCCTCACACTATTGGATCCGGAAACAGTGTCAACGAATCCCCCCACGATGCTATCTAGTTCATTTTCAAAATCCGCAGCTCCTGGGACGAAAGTAAGGTCTCCGAGAATCAATGATATCTCTGTCAAGAAAACAGCTTTGCGCTTTTTCTGACTATCTTCTAATTGGTCTTTGACATTCGGCTCAATCTGGGCAAGCAGTTCTGAGGTAGATTCGACCACCATAGTGTGCAAAGTGTTGAAAATCACGTAGTCACAAAGCCTAAGAAAATAATAGAGTCTCCTCTGGACGACTCGTTTCGATGCCATCACAGTATAACGGAAATTTTCCGCACGGGGAGAAATCTTATCGCCTTTCTCTTGCTCATTTTGTTGTTGACCTTGAGTTTTGACTGAATTAGCACCAAACAATCCTTCTTCTAGAGAGTCAAGCGTCGCAATGCACGAACTCTTCGCAACATCGATGGCTTGCAACCAAAACTCTTCGAGATGATTCAATACAACATTTCTTTGTGCTTGTTGTGCTTCAAAAAAGTGAACAATAGTGTACAAAGTGTCTTTTTGAAAACTGTATAACTTCACCTTCTGCAAATCCATGCACATGTCGCGAATCCTGAGCAGAGCTTCTCTGAAGGTTGGATTCAAAAAGAACAAATTCTTCGTCAACGCTTTGGCGCTGCTTCTCATTTTCCCATATCGGACTGAGTCTCTCCACACCTTGTAAGATTTCCAGATCCGATATCTTTTGAATACGGGGATTTTAAGGATAGCATTGAATAGGAAATGCTCTCGTTTCCACTGTTCCAACTCAGTAAACTCAGGCTTGCCGTTAACAAAATGAGTGACACCAAAGGAACTCAGAGTAAAGAAGTCGCTTTTAGGAATCTGATTATGAGGTACTATTTCAAGATGATAAGGGTTCAACGGAGTTATCTCATCGATTTGGAATGACTTCAGATACACAAACTCCGTACTGTCAGGATTTTGCCGTAAGCGTTGTAAAACGACTAATGGATTTTTGTTGTCAGGCAGGCAATACAAAACAGACTGTTCGTTGGCCTTCTCTTCATCTCCCATCTGTTCATGGTCTTCGTTTTTGTTCTCCAGTTCGATTTCTTTACCATCGTCAACATGCCCATGAGCATGAAGATTTGTTTGGTCATGAGCATGAGCAGATAGGATTTTTGAAGTTTCATGTTTTGTATCTCCATTGAAAATAGACCCATCTTCACCTTGATGCTTTGGTTGATCACTTTTCAATTCGTCAGGCAGCAAAGCTTGATGAATTTTCTTTGGCTTCAACTTTGCACTCTCTGGCTTACTCGAATGCACGCTTTTCGAAGGCTTTCTTTGAGGTGTCAAAACTTTCTTGCAATGTAAAACGTCTTTGATCGGATTGGCTGTGTGCTTTGTGCTCAGCAATAACCCTGACGAGATATTGATGCCCTCTAACTTACTGAAATCAGCGTCCTCCACTTCTTGATCAAAATATCTGCGTTAATCGTAAGTTTTTCATGCAAATACTTTCACATTTCACCTGTTCTCCATCTAATGAATCTCTGTTGCTAGTGCCAACTGTTATGTGTTCTTTTCACTTCCAGAGCTTCCATGGTCCTGGTTCGATCCCTTTCGGTAAGTTCCGCGCCATGTCTGCCGTTGCCTCCAACTGGCCCTGTAGTAACAGATGCCTTTGCCACCACACCGGTACCTATCCCCAGATATTTGCCTTCGATTACGGGGTGAAGGAGGGTAGTAGAGCCCTACCCTCACAGCTTACCTGCAGCCTACCCTACCCTCATCAGACCCCCATGGTCGGTGCGGGGATGGGGTACAAATTTTCCAGGGGCAAAAAATCCGGCAAAACATCTTTAATTTCCCCGCCCATCCGTTGGAGGCAACGGCAATGCTAGAACGACTGGACGTGTATGCGGCGCTGGAGCTGAGCAGAGGATGCTCGGAAGAGGATGTGAGGAGGACTTACAGGAAGCTTGCGCTTAAGACCCATCCGGATAAGGAGAAGGGGACTGAGAGTGAGTTCCTAGCTATTGGGTTTGCTTATCGGGTGCTCAGTGATCGCAAGTTGAGAGCACTTTATGACAGAAGGGATATGGATTTTTCAGCATCAAAGGCAGACCTGATAGAAAGCTTTGACATCAATGAAGCTCTGAGGATCTTCGACCAGTTCTTTGGAACCTCCAACCCTTTCGCTGCAGTCTCTGAAGGAGTTGAGTCGCTCTTTGATTCGGAAGCGGATAAACGCAAACCCAAGCCCAGTCCGAATAAAGAAATCGACTTGTCCTGCACATTAGAAGAAATCTATAACTCAGCCTCAAAGAGCATTGATGTTCCAAAACAGCGGATAAACTCCGAAGGGCAGGTTTTGTTCCTAACCCCTGATTCCTTTCAGCTCAAACTTCCTTCAGGTGGAGAATTACACCAGAACGTACAGAATCCAAGCGGAGCCGAGCTGGATCTCAGGGACGAAGCTCAAGTACGACAAGGAACCCGATGACCTCACAGGGGACGTGATATTTACGGTCCAGGTAACCTAAATCCTCTCCCTCTTTCGTCGATATGAACGCTGTTGATATAGATCGAGCCTCACCCGGTCTTTGAGATAGAGAGATTCTCTCTAAAGATGAAGCAGGAAGTGTCTCTGTGTGATTCATTAACAGGGTTTGTTATACCCATAAACATGCCGGATGGAAGAAAGCTCAATGGTTTGTTGTCTGCTCCTGGATCTGTGCAAGTCCTGAAATAGGGTTGCTCCAGTTTCTGTGGAAGAGGTCATCGATCCAAGCTATAGCAAGGTATCTCTCTTACAGACTAATCTGTTCATGTCAAGTTGGATTAAGTTGAATTCTCTTGCAGATCATTAAGGGCGAAGGTCTTCTAGACAAGGAGAGAAATACAAGAGGAGATCTTATCATCACCTTTCACATTAATTTCCCTAAAAAGCTCTTGTAAGTGACCTGGAGATCTCTTTGTTATATGTTGTAATCTGGCAGATGTCTTCAATGATATTTGATTTTAGATTATTCTCTCACTGATATTGTTTTCCAACAGACCAATTCAAAGAAATCTTCTGCATTTAGCGCTACGGTAGTTGTCTGTCAACACTTTTTTCTTCATCGATGTTGATGGTTGAACAGTCTTCCTCAAGACCTCACGAACGCAAATAACATTCAGGTAAGCTGAGGATAGACAAATCTTGGGCTTCATTGAAAGTTACGTCAGACAAGACTCCTTGAAACAGCAATGAGATTGCCTCCAAATTTGGCGGAGACAGAGAGACAGAAGGTGCGGTATGATTGTGAATGTCTGCGCGCGCGCTGCTGTCATAGCTGGCGGAAGGTGGTAAGGGAGGGATGACGCTGCGATGGCTAGGTTGAAGCTGTAAATAATCTCCTCGTCAAGCGCGACGATCAGCCTCCGCCTGAGTGACAGGCGCAGTCTACTACTTAGTGCTGGTCTAGTGCTGGTCAATCGATGGCTTCCGCCCTCCTCCCTCCGAACTGATTTACTAAGTGAACTCAAAGCTTAAATCGCATAGTCCCCTAGTCGCCTCCCTGGGCCCTCGATACCACGACTTTGTCCTCGTCCGCAAGACTTAGTCCCAAACCCCGTCAACGTCCAGGTGGAGGGAGAGGAGCGAGACAAAGAGAGAGAAGAAGAGCGGGGGAAGGGAGAGAGAGAAGAAGAGAGAGAAGAAGAGCGGGGGGAGGGAGGGAGGGAGGGAGGGAAGGGGGAGAGAGAGAGCGAGAGAGTGAGAAGGGGGATAGGGAAGGGAGAGAGGGGGGAATGCAAGGGAGAGAGAGAGGGAAGGAGAGAGGGAAGTAAGGGAGAGGGAGAGAGGGAGAGAGGGAGAGAGGCAGGGGAGAGAGAGAGGAAGAGTGGGAAGGAGGAGAGGGAGAGGGGAGAGCAGGAGTGATGGGGATATTTGTCATGAGTTGATTCTGGATGCCTTTTTGTCAGTCGACAGCATGTCGTTTCTTTGTTGTACATGTGTGGATCAGAGCCAGCGCGGCATTCTTCAGACTTGCGGTAAGTTCACAGAGATTCTGAATCCAGGCTTCAGCTTTGTGTACTGGCCCTTTCAGACTGTCGACTTTGTCAGCATCAAGGTGGGAGATGAAAGAGTAAGTTTGATCGCTCTCACAAGTATGACAGGTGACTCAGATCAATGTAAACACCCACACCAAGACCAAAGATAACGTGACGGTGACGGTCACATGTGCGATACAGTACTCAGTCACTCCACAAGAATGTGACGATTACTATTTCAAGCTTCACAATCCTCATATGCAGATCTCAGCCTATGTAGATGATTGCATTCGCTCACAAATCCCCACTATGACCCTCGACGAATCTTTCGAATCCAAAGAATCCATGGCGGATGCCGTCAAGTCCCAGGTGGCGCATTCCATGGAGCCCTACGGCATCGAGGTACATCAGGCCTTGATCACCAACATGCAGCCGGACGCTACAGTGATGGCCGCCATGAACAAGATCAATGCAGCCCGTCGGCAACGCGAGGCGGCGATAGAGAAGGCGGAAGCAGACAAGATCCTGCAGGTGCGAGCAGCTGAGGCTGAGGCTGAAGCGAAGCACCTGTCGGGCAAGGGCACAGCCATGATGCGGCATGCCATAACCAACGGCTTCAAGAGCAGCATCGAGTCGATGCAAGAGTCGTAAGCGCGCTGCTGCTTGAAAGCGACAATTGTAAGTTTACCTGCCCTCCAGTTGCGGTCTACAGCCCTCAGAGGTCGTGCACATGATGCTGGTGACGCAGTACATGGACGTGCTGAAAGACTTTGCGCAGTCAGGTGCTCCTCTCCTAGCCTCGTCCCTCCTTCTGTCTTGCCGCGTCTCTTTTTAGTCTCATGTTCCTCTCGTTCCTGCAGGCCGAGCGACTATGGTTGTGCCACACGGGCCTTCCGCTCTCTCCGATGTCGAGCAGCAAGTGCGAGGAGGTTTCCAGCAATCTCTTCCCATGACTTCGAACAGCATGATCTAGTCAAGATCCTTAACACCCCACGACTAGACGCTGACAGATTGATCCATTGTTATGCCTGTGTGATTGATGATTGATCTGCTGTGGTGTTATGAAAGTTGTACATATCTACTTTGTAGCTCCTTCTTTATGTTCTATCGCGTGCCCATTGTAATCCGTTTCTCTAGCTCATTGTTTCAACATAAACATCTGCATCTGCAGGATCAGCGAGCTGTCATAGCGACCCCAATGCACAAGCACTAAGAAACAAAACCACGTGTTGACTGAAAACAATCGGAGATTTATGAAAAGGATTATTCAGAACATCACATTTATGGGAACAAATTACACGATGGGAACACTTGACATTTTCAAAATGATTGAGAGTGTCAACTCCCGCCTTGGCTTGTGTGAGGTCTGCGTCCTTGAAACAAAGTTGAGAGGGAGCGAGAGGGGAACAAAGAACAGCACCTCTGCCCTTGTATGAGCCTCGCTTTGCCGCAAGAAACTTGTGTCGGATCTGAGGCATGAGTGAGAAGTGCTCAACTTGCCACTGCAAGATTGACCTGATTGTAAGATTGATCCGAGCTGCGAACTCCAAGCTGAGCGGGACAAAGTCAATGTAACAGCTCGCAACCTCAGCACGAGTCTTACATCATTGCCAACTCTCTCGAAGCCAAGGTTGTCCACAACATCGAACTCCTTGATGCTCGTTCAGTCGATCATGCCATTCAACCAGCATAGTCACCTTCGCTCCAAAGTGCTCTGACAGACGAGAGTTGAGAGCCTTGTCCCAAGGGTCCAGCTCACCCTGAACCCCAACTTACAACCAGCCAAGGCTGAGACCGACTGTGAACCTGCGTGATCTCGGTGCTCGTCTTCTTGATCTGCAGGATTTCTCCCCCAAACTCTTCGGATGATTCCGACATGTACTCCTGCTCATATTCAAACTAGACACAACTTCGCTCTTTCTACCTGCAACATCTGCATGGGCGATTGCAGCCACAGCACTTTCTCCTGCTCCTCAGAGTTGAGTTCGTCTGTCGCATTCCTCCGCAACTGCCAATAAAATGACAAAGGATTGTAAACATTTCCGATCTCATCGCTCAACCGCAATCTCAATCTTCTGCATGCGACTAGGGGCAGACAGCAAGTCAGAGGGGAAGAGCTCGTAAAGCCAGACAAAGATTACGCTCCGAAAGGATTGAAGAAATCTTCCAAGCCAGGAAAAGATCTCAACCTACAGGCACGTGAGGGATGCAGCGGTGGGCTGGCCACAAGAGGGACTTACTCTTCTAGTTCGGAATCGGTCTCTTCCTGAAAGAGGGGTTGAGAAAGGCAGCTTGACTAGATAAATGTTCACCTCGTCCTCCTTGCCAGGGACAAAAGTTGCAATCTTGGGTCTTTCTTTGAAATACTTGATCTGAAACATTAAGAGAAGGAGAGTAAGAAGGGTTTGACATCGATAACAAGAGTTCGAAAGCGACGAACGAGGCAGCTTACGTCTGGCAAGTCCTCTCGAAGCCTCTCAAAGATTTCCTTGATTTCTTTCTTCGATCGGTGCAGCCCTTGAACTCGATCAATGATGGGACCAACGATCTGTCTCCTGCTGTGATGGCCATGAAGAGAGCAAGACTGGCACCTGCTCGTGAATCATGATGCTCTCACTCGATTCTTCTTTTCCTTCCTCCGAGGAATCTGACGGCTCGAAACCAGCTTGGGTAAGCACTTTTCGGTCCTGTAACCTGTCATTCTGGCGAATCTTACTTCAAAGTCACCTCTTCATCTGTTGTGGTAGACGAGGTGAACAGAGCGTCTTCTTTCCTTTCTTCTTCCCAGATCTGACAGCCAATTTCAAATGATAAAACAGCACGTCATCTGCTCCCCACGTCTGCCGCTGCTTCTATCAACGTTTTTGCACACGCTTCACTGCAATTCCATCCTCTGACTACCACTCCACACTTGAGCAGCCGTTTGGCTTCTTCGATGTCTCCTCTGAGTTTTTAAATTCCAAGTCATCTGACATCCATTCAGAGGTTATCAGACCTGTCGCAGGCGTCTTGGAGAAGCCTCTCAGCATCGTCAAGTACCTGCATGTTACAGTAAAGAGGGAGTTGGGTAGGCCAGAGGAGCGTGGTCACCTTGAGATCGTCCTCAAGACTGTATTCGGTTTTGTCTATCGGAGGAGGAGGAGGTTTCAACTCAATCTTCCCAAAGAGCTACATCTCTTCTCAAATGTTTTCTTCTTACTCCTCCTCCAGTCACCTCGTCCAACTCCGAGTCCTGAGGTTCATTGCGAATGTTCCAGTTGTACCCAAAGTCGCTCTTCCTTGTCATTGACTGTGCCTCTACTTCTTGCCGTGTCCTGAAGCTTTCCTTGTTTGCGGCTGACCTCTCCTCTCCTGCACCTGTCATACATACTCAACGCATCGCTCTCGGAGATGGAAGGAGGTGTAACTCAAAGGTTTGCTTACGAGTCTCTTCAACCTCAGATCTCTTGTCTCCAGTCTGTCGTCGAGTTCTTGTCGGAGTCGTGGGGATTGCTGATTGTGACTTCACAAGCGAACGACGAGGTCGTGTGGCCTTGACACCCTGCCATCAGTTCAAGTCACATATCAGTTCAAGTCACATATCAGTTCAAGTCACATATCACTTCAAGTATGATCAACACATGTGAAAACTATCCAACTCGAGAATAGCACGCAGAGCAAGAAGTGCAAGGCATCAAGAGCTTGACCTTGCTTGAATGCGGTTGATCGAGGTAGAAACCAACTCCCTTGCGGTCTCGTTTGAAGATATATCCTGGCTTCAATCCTGATACGCCAAATCAGCTCATGTACTGATGATAGCACTAAAGAGAGGTCGCACCAGTGAAACTACTTGAAGGGATGAAGTCAAGGGGAAGAGCTTGCGTCTCATTCGCTTTCGACGACCTCTTTCCACCTCGTAGCCTCAAGGGCTCCTCTCCTCCTCCCCTTCGCGCTGTAGCAATCATTCGCAGTAATCTCTCATCTACTTTTACGGGCGCAACGAGAAAAGATTCCTTCAAGCCCTCAGCAAGTGAGAGGAGAAGAAGACCCTGCAGCAGCATCGAAGCGACTGTTCTTGCTTTCATAACGTCTACACGTCCGAATGGATCGCGAGGAAGGAGGAAAGAGTTCACAACAGCAGGATCAGAAGCAGTAGTTGTTGGTGGAGGTTTAGGAAGGACTAAACAAACTATTCTCCTGATGGGAAGAGAAAGCAGGAAGGGGTGGTGAAGGGATTGGAGACGGGGACGGGGAGAGAGGGAGCGAGAGAGGGAGAGAAGGAGAGAAGGAGAGAGAGGGAGAGAAGGAGAGAGTGAGAGTGTGTGAGAGAGGGGGGGGCGGGGGGGCGAGGGAGCGAGGGAGCGGAGGGGAGCGGAGAGGAGGAGGGGGGGGGGGGGAGGAAAGGGGAGGGGAGGGGAGGGGAGGGGAGGGGAGGGGAGGGGAGGGGAGGGGAG
>NW_005434610.1:48525-59526 GCF_000315625.1 Guillardia theta CCMP2712
GGAAGAGCGGAGGAACGGAGGAGCGGAGCTAGCGCAGTTGCCCGCGGAGGTCACTGTGTGAATCATAAGAGAGCGTGAAGGTGACGATAGCAGGGATCTTGAGGTAGAAGAAACAATAAGTTGAGGAGATGGTGCGATGACGAGGGTCAAGTTCGAGTAGAGGAGGAGGAGGTCCGAAGTTATGCAGGAATGGTGGGGTCAGAGTTGAAACTCTGCTTGTATCCCTCAAGATCCCAAGAAAAAAAGAGCAGGACAGGAGGGATGAGTGAGGAGAGATTCGCGGAACGAAGATGTACGCTAGCTCCCAACTGTAGGTGGGAGGGAGGGAGGGAGGGATCAGGAAGGGGAGAGGAAGGAGAAGGAGGGAGAGAGGAAGGACCAAGAGGGAGAGAGGAAGGACCAAGAGGGAGAGAGGAAGGAGGAGGAGGAGGAGAGGAAGGAGGAGGGGGACGAGGAGCAGCAGGAATTTCCTCCACCTTCGCCCATGTGCGACAAGTCGGATCGCCCCCCTCCGTACCGGGCCCGCACAGTCATACCACAGCAGGTCCGCCTCGTTTGTCAATGCCGTCGATGAGCGGGGAAGAGGGTGCAAAATGAACAAGGTGGGGTAATCCCATACATGAGGTAGGGGTAGGATAATGGAAAAGTACCGGGTACTCTGATACATAAATTCGTCTAAATGATGTGGTAGGGTGATCATCTGACGTTGGATTCTTTATGGGGTAGTCTTCCACTCGGAGATTGTGGGTGGGGTAGTCAAGGGACGGTGAAGATGGGGCTGGTGGAAGTGGGGGAGGACATGTCAGGGCTGATATGGCCGAAGACCAGGATCTTGGCGGGAATGATGGTAAGAAAGGAGGAGATGTGTAATGGGGATGAGAGATGAGATGTTCCACGAGCTTCACGTACGAGGAAGCAACAAGCGTTTCATGACAAGGATGTTTGTGGGGCAAAGTTGGTGTCGGGATGTTTTATGTGCAGAGTGTGGAGGGAAAAATGGAAATTGAGAGGCAGAAAGGGATCAGGAGAGGAGAGGAATAGGTACTTGTGATCAGGACGATGGTGTTGATCGCATGACTGTACCTCTCTGCTATGTGCGACTGCTCAGCTGCAATTGTTGTTTGGAGGCGTTTGAATGTCTTCTCCTGATGGAGCATGGAAGGTGTGCAAGGAGCTTAACCGGCTGTTGCGGAGCATGCTGGACAGCGACAGAACCTCGCTCATCCGAGTGGAGTTGCGAGTGAGAAAAGATGTGTCAGCTTGCATGCTGGAACGCGTTGATCTGTCCAAGTTTCGGTCGGGGATGGTGGAGTTGACGCTAACGGAGGGGTCACAGCTGAAGCCAACGCTTGCTGCCATTGCACGAGCAAGCGACAAGGGGCTGAGACATCTCGTGCTCGACCTCGACAACAACCCATCCACGGCCGACCTCATCCGCATCGAGTCGGAGAGAGGAGAAGAATGGGCCAAGTGGATAGCGGAGTATGCGAGGATCGCGACATTGGGAGGAGTTAGTGCTGTGCTCGAGACACTAGAGACGCACAAGACTTCTGCTGTGCTGTGCGAGAACGCGTGCAGAATCCTCGTCTTCCTCGCGAGAAACTTCGACAACCAGAGGCTGATCGCAGAGGCAGGAGGGATCAACCTGGTGGTCAACGTGATGAGACTTCATCTTGAGGACGCGCGGGTGCAGGAGAGAGGATGTGCAGCTCTCAGCAACTTGGCCTGCAACGCGCAGAACGAGGCGAAGCTGCTGGAAGGGGGAGTGATCGCTGTAATCCTGACCTCCATGCGGAGGCATCGCCTCGCCTCGGTCTCCGAGTGGGCCTGCCGCGCCCTTCGCAACATTGCGTGCTACTCGGACAACCCCATCCGCATCGCGCAGGAGGGAGGAATCGAGACGATCCTCGACCTCATGCAGGAGCACAGAGAAAGTGCTGGGCTGCAGGAAGAGGCGTGTGCGGTGCTCCATAACCTTGCTCTGGACGTGGAGAGCAAGAGCGCGATAGTAGCAGCAGGAGGAATCGAGTCGATCCTTCAAGGGATGGAGGAGCACCTGGCAAGCATACAGGTACAGCAGGAGGCCTGCGCTGCCCTCCAGGTCTTCTCCGAGTGGCGAGGTTACCACAGAAGGATCTTACGAGCTGGAGGAGTCCGGGTGCTCAATGAGGTAGTCCGTATACACAACCATCCTCGGGTGACCAACTCAGCGCACAGCTGCTTGTCCTTGCTTTCTCCCCTTGCCTCCTCTGCTTCCTCCTCCTCCTCTGTTGTGTGATGCTCCTGTACAACTAGCTCTGTCCCTACCGCTGCTGCAACAACAGTGGCGAGTGGATGGTTAACGTCTGACAAAAAATAATAAAATAATAAGGCGAATGAGAAAAGAGCATGAGGAAGAGAGAAGAAAAATGAAAGACAGAGGCAAGAAAAATATAGAGGGAGGAGGAGGAGGGAGGAAGAGGGAGAGATGAAGCGGGAGCGTTCAAGTTCTCCAGCCTTTGTAGCCTCCCTGTACTATATGCAGGGTCTTCTTGCCTTCGGTAGCTGCAGCGACCTGGTAGGAGTCAGGGAGGAGGGAGGAGGGAGACTGCATAACCTCCCACATGAGCCGCAGCATCGACTCGAACTCCTTGACCCAGCCCTTGAGGAGAACGTGAGGAGCTTGAACAGATGGACAAGTAGGAAGGGAGCTTGGGCAGAAGGAGGAGGAGCAACAGGTGTTGATGGTGATGAACAGAGGAGGAACAAGGGGAGGTGAACGAGAGAGGTACCTTCGTATCGAAGAGAATGCCGTTCGACCTGCTGTATTCGACCTGCAGGAGAGTAAGCAGGAGGCAGGCGGTCATCGTTGAGAACCTTGTCTCGCAGCTCCTGCAGCTTGCGCGGATTTTCCCCCAGTTGTGTTGCAATGGAGACGTACTCCTCCGATGTTCTGCTGGATGTAAGCGATGCGAGAGAGGAGATGAGAGGAGAGCAGGGGAAAGGAGAGGAAGGAGAGGGAGAGGAGGGAGAGGAAGGAAGAGCATCACCGAGCAAGCAGTTGCGGCACCTTCATAGTTCGCAAGAATGAAGCACCGCATCTTCTCGCCATGTTGGACCCAGCAAGAGTGACCAGAGGCTTCAATCCACAAGTCACTTCATCCTCCTCCTCCTCCTCCTCCTCCTCCTCCTCCTCCTCCTCCTCCTCCCTTTCCTCCTTCCCTCTTTCCTCGTCTTCTACTCACTTCCTCTTCTATCTTACCAGTCCAGCCCAGAGCGCATCGAGCCCCGAGACATGCGCATTGTACTCGAGGGTGTCTAGGAGGAGGCTGGCGGCTCGCTTGACATTGAGGTGAATCTTAGAGGGGAACTTGTCTGACAGATGCAGCCTGCTCAAGCCTGAAGTGACGTCAGCAAATCTCCTCCTCCTCCTCCTTTCCTCCTCCTCCTCCTCCTTTCCTCCTCCTCCTCCTTTCCTCCTCCTCCTCCTCTACGTGCCTATCTCTCTTTCCTCGAACTCTCGGCGCAGGTTCGGCTCAGCTTCCGGTGGAAATCGAAGCAGCCAGAGGACGGAGTCTGGGAGCTCCTGCAGGAAAATCAAGAGATGCGCGGGAGGGATGCGTCGAGAGAAGGAGCAGAGGAGAAGGAACACACACAGAAAGGGGATGTGAAGTATGATGAGCAGGGGAGCAGGAGGGGACTAAGCGGAGCAGTAGCAGGAGCAGGAGCAGGAGCAGGAGCAGGAAGTGGTAGTCGAGGCTGTGGGTGAGGCGGAGGGAGAAATCGTTGAGAGGAGGACAAGGAAGGAACCTCACCTGCATTATGCGGAGCCACAAGTGGAAGGTATGAGGGCCGAGCTTCTGCAAGTGATTGAAGTTGGCGAGGACGAGCTGCTGAGAGCGGTGGGGGAGGCTCAGGTTGGAGGCGTTGGCTGCCGTGAAGTCACCGAGGATCTGCTCGGCCTGGCTCTGCTTGTGGTCGTTGACCATGTACATGTTGGGCAGCCAGGCGACTTTCTCGGGGAAACAGGAAGTGTGCTGCTCGGGAGGAAGCACCACCCGGTCCGAGAGGATGTAGTCGAAACCCTCCATCGTGAGGGTATAGGGGAAACCCAAATAATTCACAGCGACAGGAGCTGGTTTCAGTGCTCCGATCTGTTAGGGGGAGGATGAGCAAGGTGAGGGAAACAGGAAGAGATGGTACAAGAGAAGGGAAGAGAAGAGCAGAGTGAAAGAGAGGAGGAACGAGAAAGCAGGAAGACGGGAAAAGGACGAGGGGAGGACGAGGAATGAGGGAAAGAGGAGGGAGGAGGTGGGTGGGTGGGAGGAGGGAGGGGGGAGGAGGGAAGAGGTAGGTGGGTGGGAGGAGGCAGGAGGGATCGCATCTTGTGTTCTAGCACCTCATTCCTTGCACCATCCGTGAAGCCGCTGAAGTCAATGAGGATGTTGGGCTGTTCGTTGTTCACCATCTGAGCCACGACAAGGGGAGAAAGACCCTTGCACCAGTTCCACTCGTCCACGCTGTTGGCTATGTTGGCCATCACCTACAAGGGAGCAGGGGAAGGAGGAAAAGGAGTCATTAGTCAGAACAGGTTCCGAGGGCAGATTCACATGCGAGTTGTCGTGGGCTTCGAGCATGAAAGCGAATATTTCGAACTTGTCTTTGTCCATCATCTTGAAAACGCTCTGAATCAGCTGCCCCACAGGCTTCATGTTGAAATCAGCCGACACGATCGCAATCCCGAGCTTCTCAGGTATTGCAGCGAAGTTCGGAGCCCAAGGCACGAACTCGTTCCTCATCCTCTTCACGTTCCCTACCGCCTCTCGCGCCCTTGCCCTTGCGACCTGCTTCAATCTTCAACATCTCACACACCTTTGCTCCTCGACGCCCTCGTTCCTTTCCTTCTCCCTCTATCGCTCTTGTACCCCACACCCTCCTCGAGCTCGTTCCCCCACCTCTCTTCCTCTTTCCCTTCCTCCGTACCGTGCACATCTGTTCATCGGAGAGGGGATATGCGAGGCCGAAGATGGGCCCGAGCCCGCCCGTCGCTCCTCGGTCAATCATCTTCCTCACCTCCTCGAACAGCCTCTCGTGCTCCCGCCAGTCGCATAGTCTGCATCTCAGGTGCACCCAGCTGAAGTAGGCGGGCTCGTTGCGGGGGTTGGCCTTGACCGCCTCCTCGAAGAACACGACCGACTGGTTGAGCCGCGAGTGAGTCATCTCGATCGACGCCCCGAGCCCGTTGTACGCGTCCGACAAGCTCTCCGGCCTCCCCGCCACCTGCAGGGCCCGCGCGAACATCTTCTCTGCCTCCTTGAACCTCGTCATCTTGTACAGGTGGACGGCAGCTGCCGACAGCGCCATCTCGTGCTCAGGCTCGAGCCTCAGGGCTGTCACGTACGCGCGCATGCCCAGCTTGTTCATGTGCTGCTCGGTGAGGATCAGGCCAACGTGGTACCAATCCTCCGCCTCCAGCAGCCCGAAAGCCGTGAACAGCTCTACCCCATGCATGTGCTTGCCGCTACCTGCCAGCATGTGCGCGGCCTCGCTGATCAGCTTCCGCTCCTCGTTCCGGTCGAGACCTGCAGGCGAGGGTCAGGAGGCAGAGTGGGCAAGAGGAGGAGGAGAGTGACCAGAGCTCAAGAGAAGCTCAGAAGCTTCGACGATTCGATCTTGAAACGCTAGAGAGACGACGAGCATCTTCACGCCAACAGGATGAAACTTAACGCGTAGCCCTTCCCGCATGCACTTCTCTGCCTCCTCATACTCCCCTGCATCAATCAGCGAGCTGGCTTTGTTGATGTATGCTTCCACGCTCGGAAGGCGTAGAGCCTGTTCGAAGCATTCCATCGCCTTCTCCGTCTCGCCCATTTCCTTGTACATGATCCCCATGTTGTTCAGGATCATCCCCTTGGCTTGCGCATCCTTGCTCGCCTCAAGCCCCCTCTCGAACGCGGCGGTCGCCTCCTCGAACATCTGCAGCTTTGTGCAGGTCAGCCCGACGTTGTTGTGGACGACAGGAGCGTCAGGTCGCAGCTCAGAGCTCATCCTGAAGAACACCAGCGCCTCTTCTGCCCTTGCAGTCCTCATCATGAGGGCTCCCATCTTGAAGGGGCTGACTACGTTGTCGGGATCAAGCTCCATCGATCGCTTGTAAGCCTCCTCCGCCTCCTCGTCCTGTCCTCCTTCTTCCCCAGCTTCACCGAGAGCCAACCAGACCTCAGCATCATCATGAAACATTCTGCTCCCTTCCCTGAGACAGCGAAGAGCCTCCTCCTGCCTCCCCTCGTCCCGCATCCTCCAAGTCTCTTGCACGAGAAGCTCTGGGAACTCCTGCCCACATACTGTGCCATCAAGGTCTGCGGGGAGGAGAGGAGGAGAGGAAGGAGGTCGAGCATCAGGGGAGCTCGCAGCATCTCGCACGAGAGCCGACAAGGCGCACAGCATGACGACTCCGACGAGCCATCGCCATGCCATGACGTCCCACCTCGCCTCAGAGGAGGAGCAGAGGCAGCAAAACTCAGTAACTTCCCACGCCCGGCGCCGGGCGGGCCCGGGCCCGACGGCCGGGCCAGGCTCCGAGTGACCGGCTCGGACTGCCGTGACCGTTACTCAAACTTCCGTTAGCGGCCGCTCGGGCCAGCGGCCAGCCTCCCAGGCTCCAGTTCTGGATCGCTGAGCACCCCGGTGATCCGGGACTCCGAGCCACTAGGCCCGGCGGCACCGTACGGTCCCGCCGGGTCTCGGGCCGCCGGAGTCCAGTGCACGTGGCGGTGGCCGTGACTCCGACCGCGCGTACAGTCCGGCGAGCGGCAGCGCCGGCGCCCGGCGAACATCGGACCGGGGTCCCGGCACTGCGGCACGGGCCGCCGCCAAGTTGAATTCCGGTGGTCCGACCGTCCACCCGGCCATGCCCTGATTCTCGCCGGGCCCCCAGGTTTGGAAGTGCGTGCTGAAAAATGCAGTTTAAACAGAAAATTCAAAAAAAGAAAAGGTTGGATTATAAAAAGACCGGAAAACTTCCGCGATATGTAGAACTGACCAGGCACCCCCTGGTCACCGTCCCAGCCGCTTCCACAGGAGGGGTTTTAAACTTGTGGACTGTGCCTCTTGACTCGGACACGGGGGCCTGACTCTCAAGTTGGGGGTGGGGGGTGGCCCCGAGGCTCCGCTATTTGGGGTGTCGGACGGTCCTCCGAGGAGCATGGACAGGTTTAAAAGTTTCGATTCCACTGGGAGGGGGTCGGGGTCATAAGGGGAGGTCGGGGGGGGAGGGGGGGGCGGGGGGTTAGGCGGTCGGTCTGTCAGCAAGTTATTACGCCTCTTATGCCGCTTCGCGGAATCTTTCCGTAATAATAATATTTTAAAATGAAATTGAAAAGATCTGCTTTCGCGTCTACAAATCGATTTTTGAAGCCCTCGGAATTCTCCCGGGAGCAAGTTCCACTTGTTGATCTATTTTTACCATCAGTTTAAAACGTAATAATACCACAGGCTGTAAATAATAGTTGCCCCCTATCAAGAGCCAAGTTACCAACAGTCGTCAAACATTTCTGTCATTCTCCGTGATTCCCTGTGAATCTTATCGTTAGATCGTGTGATCCCCTGTTAATTCCTCTGCTGCTTCCCTCAAAGTTTTTTTTTCTGGTCATTGTGAGCTCGTGTCCCAGAGCTAATGGTAGTTGGCGAGGAAACAGCGAGATCCAAAATAACGGAGGGTTGGACTTGGAAGGTCTGTACCCACCATATCCCATACCGCAAACATTCCTAAATAGGTGGGTGAAGGTCTGTGGGGGGTACTGGATACGCCAACTCAATGAGCGCCCGCTGTCTTGCCCCACCCCTACCCCCTCAAGTGCCCAACTTGCCCCCGCTCATCCTCCCGAATCCGCTGCTTCTTCTTGTGCTCTCGTCGCGTCATTGATCGCGTCGCTCGCTCTGCCTCCTCACAGCCATCTCCTGGTCGCCTTCCTCTCCTCACAGCCATCTCCTGGTCGCCTTCCTCTCCTCACACCGCCCTCCTCCTCCTGTTTCTGCTCTTCGACCATCGGAACGCGCTACCCATGATGGACATAGATTTCAACGACCCAATCGCGACATTCGACGCTCCCTCGCCCTTCGACATGCTGGAGAGCGATGAGGCACAGGACAACTGCTGCGAAGAATCAAGATCTGAGTGGCTCTCAAGATTCTTCGGTGAAGAGCCCAATCTTCCGCTGGAAACTCTCGAAGAAGCGAGCCGGCTGCCCGGCATCTCCCGCTCCAACTCCGAGCCCCTTCCCTACTCAAGGCAGAGCTCAGAGACCCTCGACGTCCTGCCACCGGAGCAGCTCTGCTTCCTGGGGTTCACCGACAGCCAATGTGATTCAGATGGCGGGTTCGACATGTGCGAGACTTGGTTCCAAGAGGAGGGGCAGCCAAGGGAGAGCAAGCAGCAGCAGCAAGAGTTCTCGGAGAGCTCTGCGACCGTCCTGATGAAGAAGACGCAACGCGGCCTCCACGTGGCTTCAAACCCTCAGATCCAGCAGACAGCTCGCGACGGACAGGTAACCTGACTCAGCTGTCAATCCCGTCTTGACAAGTGTTCAGGCTCACTGGGCAGAGAAAGTGAAGATGATGCGTCGCGAGCATGCGCTGCTACGAGTGGCGGAGCTGAACAGAGCGTTTCCTCGGCAGATCGCAGAGGTGAAGGCACGAGTGACATGTGAAGGAGAGGCAATGACGGTCCTGTCTCAGTGCTGCAGGCTGAACTTAAAAAGCCAGAAAGAATCCCTCCTGCTTTGCTTGCAACGCGCCGTGAGAGATAAGGTAGACTCCTCAACCTCCTTCAACTACCACCTCTCTCCCTATCCCTTCCTCTCCTCGTCCTTCTCTTGCTCTTGCTCTTGCTCTGGCTCCTTCTCTTGCTAAAGTACCGACAGCTCATTCAACCTGGCAAGTTCGTCAACCCTGCCGACATGAAGAGAAGCTTTCTCGGCTGGACTCAGTTCACCATTCGACCTGGTTGCGCCGAGAGCTTCAGGATACAGGTGAAATTCGAGGAGGGCAGAAGTTGGGGGAGGGGGGAAGGGGAGGAGAGAGAGAAGGAGCGGGGGAGCGGGGGAGGGGGGGGTATAGGTTGCTTACAAACAAGCCTCAGATAGAAGAGATGTTTGAAGAGAAGGAGCCGAAAAGAAACACCATCCACAGCCTCTTCCGTCGTGCTGGGTGAGCTTTACTAGCTGTTGTCTGTGCTAGAGCTGAGCTGGGGCTGTCAGGTTGGTGCCCAAGGACTGGAAGCGAGCATGGGAGGGCAAAGCTTCATTCTACTTTCGTGCTAGATGTAAGAGGATATGACAAGGTCAGCTTAGAAGAAATCTTTTTGATTCTTTAGTACAAGCACTAAGATAAAGTCCCTTATCGCTACTTGCCCTTCCCTCCCATCTTGCCCCTCTGACATGCACCATCAACAATGAAGCAACGGAATCAGACCTCACCTGCAGCTTCTTCTTCACTCTGTTGTTGTTGTTCCTCTCTCCGATGCTCATCTTCAGTTTGCTGTAGACAGGTCAGCTCAAAGGCTCAAGTTGGTTCTGCTGCTCTTCACCTCTTCACCCTCAAGCTTCCCTTGCGAACCATGAGGAAGGGCTTGTTCTTCTTGGCCTACAGGAGGCGCATGAGGATCTGCCGGTCAGAGGGAGGGAGAGGAAGAGGAGGAGAGGAGGAAGGGGGGGGATGAAGGAGCAGGAGGAAGCGCGAGGTAGCGAAGGAGGAAGAGAACGAGGAGGAGGAAGAGATCGAGGAGGAGGAAGAGATCGAGGAGGAGGAGGAGGACGTGGTAAGGTACTCCCTCCAAGGAGGAAAGTAGAATGTAAGATGATATGCTCGCCTGCTCGTTGGTTATCCCGCCTGCCAATTTCTTTCGCTCATGTCTGTCCTTCCAGGCTCCTTCTCTTCCTTCGCGACCTATCATGAACTTAAGAAGAGAAGACAGTGCGAGATCGTAGTTTCGAGGAACACGACCAGAAGCATCTGCAGGGGAGGGCGAAGGAACAGGAGGAGTACAAGTAAAGGAAAGACTAGGAGTACGAGATGAGATGCGTGGAAAGAGAGAAGTGCTAGTAGTTGTTGGGTGGTAATGGAGGAGGACGAGGAGGAAGAAGACGAGGACGAGGACGAGGAGTAGCAGGAGGAGGTGGAAGCTACAAGAGTTTGACCTGCCATGATAGACTCGAGGCGCGCGGCCTTGTCAAGTCGACGCTTCTTGTGCTGACCGACGAGAGCCTCGGGGTCGAGACGTTCGCTGACTGCAAGACAGTCAACAGGATGAAGACGAAGGAGGAGGAGAAGACAGGGCTTGAAGCGGAGGTGCTCTAGCAGGAGGAGGAAGACGAAAGGAGAAGAAAAAAAGGGAGAGAGGGATTAGTGAGGAGGAGGAGGAGGAAAGGAGAATGAAAACAACAAGGAGGAGGGCAAGGAGGTGGTGGAGGACAACAACGCAGAAGTGCTGCAAGAGGATCTTACGTTCGAGGCTCTCAGCGTCAGGACCCTGCAGAAAGATGAGGAATGAGGGAGAAAAGACAGCAGCCTGTTCTTCACCTTCCTCCTCTTGCCCAGCCTCTCCTCCACCTCCCTCTTCATCCTCTTCTTGCGGATCTTCTCAAACTCCTCTGTGAAGATTGTGAGCGAAAGGAGTGAACAGCAGGGGCTGACCGGCTGTGAGAGGTCGGAGAGCATCTAGACGGAGCCCTGCAAGCTCGCCGTCTCCTCCTTCTTTCTTCTCCTCCTTCTCCTCCTTCCTCTTGCCCTCCACCGCTTCTTCGTCCTATCAGTGATTGTGAGGCCGCACAAAGGGAGCATAAGTCAAGTACCTGATCCATTGAGGTAGGACCTTCCTCCTCCCCGTTCTCCTCCTCCTCCTCCTCCTCCTCCTCCTCCTCCTCCTCCTCCTCCTCGCTGCTAACTAGGTCAGCACAGAGATATGGTTGGCTCATGATACCTGTCGTCCTCGGCTAGAAACACGTCGGCTCCTGGCACCATCAT
>NW_005434610.1:59626-59972 GCF_000315625.1 Guillardia theta CCMP2712
CCTTGGCTCCCCTTCCCTCTCTCAAAGTCTTCTCCCCCCCCCTGTCCTCCTCCTTCCTCTCTCTTCGCGCCTCCTTGTGCCTGTCTTTGTTGTTGACTCGTTGTGAACAGAATGAAAGATTGGGAGATTTGCAACGAAGGGAGACAGAAAGACTGGTCACCCCACCCTTTCCCTTCCCTTCTTCTCTCCCCTCTCCCTCCCCCCTCTTCTCCCATCCTCTGTCTCCCCTCCACTCCCCGTCTCGTCTCCCTCCTCTCTCCTCTCTCCTCCTCCTCCCTCCTCCCTCCTCCCTCCTCCCTCCTCCCTCCTCCCTCCTCCCTCCTCCCTCCTCCCTCCTCCCTCCTCC
>NW_005434610.1:60072-61692 GCF_000315625.1 Guillardia theta CCMP2712
CCTCCCTCCTCCCTCCTCCCTCCTCCCTCCTCCCTCCTCCCTCCTCCCTCCTCCCTCCTCCCTCCTCCCTCCTCCCTCCTCCCTCCTCCCTCCTCCCTCCTCACACTTGCTCTCACCTTTCTCGAAGGGCATCTCTTCTCCGCTGATCCCCTCACCTTCCTCATCGTCTTCCTCCTCCTCCCCTTCCTCCTCCTCCCCTTCCTCTTCGTCCTCTTCGTCCTCCCCTGCCTCCTCCTGCGATGTGGTCATGGGAGGAGAACAGCAGGGGGCAAGCACCTCGTCGCTCTCGTCCATCATCTCCCGCGTCTCTGCTCCTCCGAACTTGACTTTCTTGCCGCCCTCTTCTTCCTCCGAAGAGCTCTGAGCCGGTACATGAGGAGGAAGAAAGCAAAAGGTTGTAAGGCGAGGAGCATAGGAGACGTAAGAAGCGAAGAGGAGTGAGGTGAGAGGGGAGGAGAGAGGGAAGGAGAGAGGGGAGAAGAGAGGGGAGGAGAGAAGGGAGGAGAGAGGGGAGGAGAGAGGGAAGGATAGAGGGGAGGTGAGAGGGGAGGAGAGAGGGAAGGAGAGAGGGGAGGAGAGAGGGGAGAAGCAGGATGGAAGTTAAGCGGTTGCATGGTGAAGAGGAAGAGGAGAAGGGTGAAATCACCTCCTCGCTGTCAGTGTCTGACTCTTCATCTAAAAGTTCCAGTCCTTCCACTCCTTCACTGACTTTCTGGAAACACGTTGAGATGAGTTTTCATCCTCCTCCTCCTCATCTCCATTTCAATTGTCATCAGCATCAGCATCATCATCATCATCATCATCGTCATCGTCATCGTCATCGTCATCGTCATCGTCATCGTCGTCGTCATCGTCATCGTCATCGTCATCATCATCGTCATCATCATCATCATCGTATTCTTTTGTTCGTACTTGTCTTCCGTATTCAGTCTTCTTGTTGAGATCTCGAACTTTCCCCCTTCCACAACGTTATCACAACACACAGCACTTGCAGCCTCTACCTGTCTTTCTTGGCCAACATCTCAGAGTCAAGATGTCTTGGTGACATATCAGACGACCTGACCAACTCACATCACTTTCTACCTGTACAGTGACAGCAGCGATCGGGCGGCCATCACGACTCCCTGCGATCTTTGTCAACAGACTGAAGGCGACCGGTTCCTCATTGCACCTTGTCTTTGTGCTTCTTGTATGCTACCAAGTCTTGGAGCAGATCCGCATCCATAGCATGCGGCTATCGAGCATCAAGTCACAAACTACCTCCTCCTCCTCCTCCTCCTCCTCCTCCTCCTCCTCCTCCTCCTCCTCCTCCTCCACTCAAACCCTCCCTTCGCCTCCCTTCTTTCGTATCTTCCTCCTCTCCTCTTCCTCCTCCTACTTGTCGCATGCAGATTTCACGCGCAGTGTTGAGACCAATGGCGATCACTTCATCTTGCCTGTATATCATCATCGTCATGATCATTCGTTTAGTCTCCTCCTCCTCCTCTTACTACTCCTTATCCTCTTCCTCCTCCTCCTCCTCCTTCTCCTCCTCTCACCTTCCATCAGTGATGAAATGATTTGCAAGGGTTCGGATCAGAGGCTCGACAACATCCGGTGGAACCATCGCTGCCATTTCAA
>NW_005434610.1:62295-69654 GCF_000315625.1 Guillardia theta CCMP2712
CCTCTTGTTACGCACTTGAGGGTCGTTGAGCATCTCAAGAGCAGCGAAGTTGACAGCTTGATTGGCTGAAATCAATTCAGCTCCGTTCCACCTCTCCTCCACCTCTCCTCCTCGTTTCCTCTCATCCTTCCCCATCTTCCCCTCCCCCCATCCTATCTCCTCCTCAATTTCCCGCTCTTCCGCCTCCTCAAACCTTTTCTCTTCCCTTTCCTCTTCATCGTCTCCAGTGCTCTTCTCGCATTCAGCAGACGCTGAGTTGAGAAGCGTGTCAAAAATCTTCAATTGTTACCTCAAACAGCAAACAAGTAGGTCATGATTATCATCATCATGATCATTGTTATCATCGTCATCACCATCGTCATCATCATCTCCATCATTATCATCATTATCATCATTATCATCATTATCATCGTCACCTTTCTTGATCTCTTTGAGTGCAGGTGAGCGACTCCTTTGCCCTTCTTATCTTTGTTGCCCGCCACCTTGACCTCATTAGTCCTCCTCCTCTGTCCCACCCTCCGTCCTCTTTCTCCTCTCCCTCCGTCCTCCTCTTTCTCCTCTCCCTTCGTCCTCCTCCTCCTGTACCTTCTGAAGGTCGTCGATATCCAAACCTTCATCATCTGAGTCTTGTCCTGCCTTTGCCATCTGCAACAATTTTCAGTCTCTGAGCGCATCAGTCTCATCCTCCTCTTTCTTTCCTTCTCCAATTTCTTCCTTCCCTTCCCCTCCCTCTAGGGGATCTGCTTTCGCCCCTCCCACCACCATTACCATCTCCTCCTCCTCCTTCCTCCTCCTCCTCCCTCCTCCTCCTTCCTCCTCCTCCTGCTCCTTCCCTTCCTCTGCCTGCTATTTCTTCTGTTCTTTCGCTCCATTCTCCTCCCGATCGCCATCTTCCTTCCTACCTCTTCGTCGTCTACTCCCAAGAAAAAGTTCAACGCCGTTGCTCGAACCTGAATACACTGATTTCAGCTACAGGAACTGGAGGATAGAGATGTGAAGGAGGAGGGAGGGAGGGAGGGAGGGAGGGGAAGTAAGTACCTTGCTTTCAGTGGAGAAGCAAGCAGTAGCGATAACGTTGACAGTCTTCGCGTCATACCAAATCTTTTTCTTATACAACTGAGAGGATGTCATGATGATTGGAAAGCAGGAAAGAAGTAGAATCCACCTTGATAAGAACATCCAGCGAGCTCTTAGCAGCAGTGCTGTTTCTGTCCGACAGCAGTTTGAAGAGGAAATTCTACATGGCAAGATAAAGAAGAAAAAAAGACAGAGAGCGGGAGGAAAAGGTGTAGGAGGCAAAAAGGGAGAAGAGCAGAAAATGGTCAAGCAGGGGGGAGGGGGAGGGGAAGAAGAGCAGAATGTTAGGAGAACGTGATTACAAACTCATCGGTCACTGACCTGAAGCTCTTTGTTCGTCTTGTTGTCTTTTTTCCCCGTGTTGATGTTCTTAATGTCACTGACGATATGAGCAGCAAGAGCAGCCCTCAGCTTCTTGTCTTTGCAGCTTCACAAACTTGTCAGGACCTCATCTCAGCTCCCTCCCTCGTCTCACCGGAACATCTGGAAGAAGAGCTGGGGATAGCAGAACCTCAGCAGCACTCCAGCACAGTCGAGGTTCTCACCTGGTTGACGGGGACAGGAGGAAGAAGATGTCTGTTCCTCAACATTATCACGTCCTGGCACAGCTCCTGCGTTGTGTCACATCCCTTGACCCTCCTGCTCCTACTCCTGCTCCTGCTCCTGCTTTCTCCCTTTCACCCCCTATCCCGTCTTGCTCCTGCTTTTGCTCTCTCTCACCCCTGCAGCCACTCCTCCTCCTCCTCCTCCTCCTCCCTCCTCCTCCTCCTCCTCCTCCTCCTCCTCCTCCTCCTCCTCCTCCTCCTCCTCCTCCTCCTCCTCCTCCTCCTCCTCCTCCTCCTCCTCCTCCTCCTCCTCCTCCTCCTCCTCCTCCTCCTCCTCCTCCTCCTCCTCCTCCTCCTCCTCCCCCGTTCCTCCCACCCCAGTTCCTCACCTTGCGCAGCCCGGGGTCCATCACAAGGTGGAACTGTTCGAGGAGTCCGACCAACTGCGAAGGGAAGGACGCAAGCTCGCGAGGGTAGCATGGCGTCACCTGCCGCGTCGTCATTCCCTTCTCCTGCTGGAGCATCAGGTGGCATGCGAGCTCACGTGGGCGAGCAGGGCAGCCGTCTCCTGCAGGTCGTGCATCGGCTTCGAAGGCTTGCTCTTGAAGATGTTCACGTTGGCCTAAAAGGTATCAGACGTCTGTCTCGGAGGAGGAGGAGGAGCAGGAGGAGGAGCAGGAGGAGCAGGAGGAGCAGGAGGAGCAGGAGCAGGAGGAGGAGCAGGAGGAGGAGGAGGAGGAGCAGCAGCAGCAGCAGGAGCAGCAGGAGCAGGAGCAGCAGCAGCAGCAGGAGCAGGAGCAGCAGCAGCAGGACAGAATTCTTTTCTCACCTCGAAGTGTCTCATTTGCAGGAAAAGTTCGTCGAGGTAAGACTGCGGGAACTATTTTTCAGCGAGGGATCCAAGGAAAGCAGGGTTCATCCTGACCTTGGGGTCTTTCTTCATAGCGCTCCTGAGGAGCTGCATGTCCCCGGCCGACATGTCGGCGAATCCTGCGCAGAAGAACAAGTTAACACAAGACCTATGAAGCTGACTCACAACGCAACTCGATCTCGCCTCAAACACAGATCTAAACAACTGCTTCTGACGAGTTTTGCGTGTACCTATCATCATTACTAGGCCCCAACATCCTGCCGGTAATGTATCTTGCTTGCTGCTGCCCCCTCCCGCCCCCTCCCGCCGCTCCCTCCCTCCCTCGTTCCTGCCCTCCCTGCCCCAAACACTGCATAAATCGCACGTGAAGATTTCGCCTTGTCCGTTGCCGATATTGTAACGGTACGATGATCTACGTAACCGCTAGCGATCGTATGATAACGGTCTGTTGCATCAGACGTTGGAAATCCGTTGCTGTCTCAACCGTCCTACTGGTTTACTCAAGAGATGAGTTTGGCAAGTACCGGTCCTAGTTGAGTCGAACACGGGGGTAGGTAAGGCTACACACTGCCACCCTGGAGAAATCACCTTTTCTAGTTTACAGCTTGTTGATGTGGTAGGGTACATAACCCTACCTTGAACATTGAGGGGAAAATGTACCCACTCACAGATATATTTTCAGTACCCCACCTACTCTTTTCGGGCTTTCGTTCTGATACACCCCCAGAACCCCACCCCCCTCCGTTCTGTGCATATGCACCCCTATCTCTGTAGTCGAAAGGACCGGTGCCTTGTGTTTAAGACCCACGCCATGCTCCGCAAGCTTGCTCTCGTGGTAACATGCTCGGTTGCTGCCGACGCGTTCCTGCAGCCCCTGCATGTGTCGCCTGCTGCTGCCCGTCAGCTCCCTGTCTCTCCTCGCGCCGGCAGATCCTCTTCGGTCACCTCGCTCAGCATGTCCAAGGAAAGCGTGCTCATCATCGGGGGGACCAGGTTTTCCGGAGCTTACTTGTGGAAAGGTTAGCATCACTTCCTCCTCGTTCAAGTTCCTCTCCTCTCCTCCTTGTTCAAGCTCCTCCTCTCCTCTTCTCCACCGTGATCCATCACATGGTTCCCTCCAGCAGCTCTACCCTCGTCTCCTTGCTTCCCTGACGTTGCCTCAGAGCTCGTGGATCGCGGGCACCAGGTCACCCTGTACAACCGCGGCAAGACCTCGCCCAAGCCCCTCCCGGGAGAGAGTGAGAGCGACTACAAGCGTCGCCTGGAGACCACAAAGTGAGTCCTTGAGGGACGGAGCGGGGGTGAGGAGTAGCGGGAAAGGGATTTGTGGCGGGAGGGAGGGGGCAAGATGATGGTGGGCGTATGGGAAAGGAGGGCTGTAGGCTGACGCTGTTCACAGGTACTTGATGGGAGATCGCAAGGATCCTGAGCAGATCAAGAACCTGGTGGATCCATCCTTGTACACTTGTATGAATGCTCCTCCTCCTCCTCCTCCTCCTCCTCCTCCTCCTCCTCTTCGTTTCTTTTTCTCTCCTCACATTTTGCCAGATGTTTATGACATGAACGGAAGAGAGGCCTCGGACACGGCTCCCCTCGCCGACCTCTTCACCACCAGCCGATCTGAGCTCAAGGTGAGCTAAGAGGCTGGAGGCTGGTGGACTGCTGACATCCTCCTCCTCCTCCTCCTCCTCCTCCTCCTCCTCAGTCCTTCATCTACATGAGCTCAGCTGGAGTTTACAAGAAGTCAAGTGAGATGCCCCACATGGAGCATGATGCTGTGGATCCCAAGAGCAGGCACAAGGGCAAGTTGGAGACTGAAGCTTACCGTCGAGCCCCCTCCTCCTCCTCCCCCCTCCCTTCCTCGTCCCTCCCTTCCTCTTCCCTCCCTTCCTCGTCCCTCCCTTCCTCTTCCCTCCCTTTCCCTCCCCTCATTGATTCTCGGCGTCCTCTTGACTCTTCCTCGGGCAGTCCGATCCCTCGGCGGCAACTTCAACTGGTGCTCCATCCGCCCCACCTACATCTGCGGCCCTCAGAACTACAACGTTGTAAGTGCGAGCAGGGAAATGCGATAAAGGGAGGGAGGGAGGGAGGGGAGGGAAGGAGAAGAGATGTTTTTGACAAGTTGAGCAGGTAGAGCAGTACTTCCTTGAGCGCGCTGACGCCAAGCGAGGATTCATTGTGCCTGGACATGGCGAACATCTTACTGGGTTCGGCCACGTCAAGGTAAGACCAGGAGGATTGAGCGGGGAAGGTGGAGGCGGCGGGAAGGAGGAGGAGGAGGAGGAGGAGGAGGAGGAGGAATATCTCAAAGGTTTTGATTCAGGATCTTGCTGTCGCCATGGCTAATGTGATTGGACGTGAGAAGAAGACCAACGGACAGGTGATGATGCGAAAGATTCGTGAACATGATGCTGGAAAAATACATCTTCTTCTCTTCCTCTTACTGATTTACTCCTCTGTTCCTCCTCTCCTCTCCTCTCCTCTCCTCTCCTCTCCTCTCCTCTCCTCTCCTCTCCTCTCCTCTCCTCTCCTCTCCTCTCCTCTCCTCTCCTCTCCTCTCCTCTCCTCCTCCCGTCTCTATTCTCGTTCTTCTCTCCCTTCCTGCTTTTCTCCTGTTGGCTTGCTCTTATGACCGCCTCTCTTACACACAAACCTTCTCAGGTCTACAACATTCAGAACACCAACGCTATCACCTTCGACGGAGCTTGCAGGGTTGCTGCTGAAGTTGTCGGAACCAACCCGGACGATGTTGAGATTGTCCACTACAACCCGGTTGATCTTCCTCAAGACTCCCCTTCTCTCTCCCCCTCCTCCCCTTAGTCCTTCCCTTCCTCTTTCTTCGTTCCTGCTTCTTCCCTCCTTCCTGCAACTTCCTAGTTTCCTCTACCTACGAGTGTCCTCCTCTTGCTCATATCTCCTCCTCTCCTACTCTCTCGCTCACGTCAAAGAGCAGAAGGAGTTCAAGTTTCCCGAGGGCAAGAAAGCTTTCCCCATGCGCCCCCAGCACTTCTTCACCAACGTCGACAAGGCGAGGAGGGACCTTGAGTGGGAGCCGATGTTCAACTCCTGCCGCGAGATCTTCCAGGACTCCTACACCAACGACTTCCTCCTCAAGAAGGTCCTGCAAGCTCCTCGCGCCACTCCCGTTTCTCCTCCTCCCTTCCTGCCCCACCCTCGCTCTCCTCCTTTCCTCCATCCCGCTTTCTTTTCCGTCCTCCTTTCTGTCCTGATTTTAAGTTCGGCTGCCCCATGCTCCTCCTCCTCTTCGCCTCCACCCCCCCCCCCTTCCTCCTCCTCCTCCTCCTCCTCCTCATCCTTCTCGCAGGCTGCCGGCAAGCTCGACAACGACTTCACGTGCGACGAGATTGTCTTTAGCCAGCGGAAGCCGGTTACCATCTAGAGGATGAGAATGAAAGACATCTAGACTGACGAGACGAGAGCTGAGAGGCGAGGAGCTTGCTGGGCAGGAGGAGGGAAGAGATGGGCTAGCTGTAGCTCTGCTAGTGGAAGTGAGGGCGATCGAGGATTAGTGTGCAGAGTTGGAATGAGACGGTCCAGAGGCGAGAGAAGGACGACGACAACAACAACAACAAGGAGGAGGAGGAGGAGGAGCAGCAGCAGCAGCAGGGAGAGGACAATGTTGAGGAAGGGGGAGTAGGAGCAGGAGGCAGACTAGATGATCTCATACTCTATCGACTTCCAGAAACGAACGAACTCCTCCTCGTCGATCTTGTTGTCCCCGTTGGTGTCCAGTCGCTCCACCAGCTCAGTTGTCTCGTTGGGATGGAGCCATACCCCTACCTCCCTCAGCCCTGCCGCGAGCTCGACCCGCGTCAGGAAGCCTCTGCTGTCCCTGTCCATGTTGCGGAAGATGGAGGAGGGAAAGTCTCCCAGTGCGCCGATCATCTTCTTCTTGATCTGAGCGGAGGTGAGAGGAGGGAGACGCGGAGGAGGGACAGATGGAGGAGGAGGAGAAGAGGGAGAGGCGGAGGAAGAGAAGGGAGAGGAGTGGAAGAAAGGAGGGGGAGAGACGAAAATGGAGAATAACGATGGGAAGATAGGTATGCGGGAATAGGAGGAGGGAGTGGTGGTGGAAGGAGGGAGGAAGGAAGAGGGGGAGGAAGAGAAGGGAGAGACGGAAGAGGGATTGAAAGCCCCTACCTGCCGCATCTTCATCTCTTTCACCCACTCGACGCCGACAGGTTGGAAGAAGTTGGGAGGAAGGGCGGAGGGGGAGGAGGAGGACACTTGCTCCAGTATCAGCGCGACTGTCTCAGGGATGCGACAGTAGTAGAGGGTGACGAGGCCGTCGCGGGGGATATCTTTCATCCAGGAGGAAGGGACGTCGAAGGAAATGCCGTTGAGAGTCGTCTCCACCATGTTGATGCCTGCTCCTTCTTCAGTCCTCCCTCCTCGTGCTCCTGCTCCTGCTCCTGCTCCTGCTCCTGCTCCTGCTCCTGCTCCTGCTCCTGCTCCTGCTCCTGCTCCTGCTCCTGCTCCTGCTCCTGCTCCTGCTCCTGCTCCTGCTCCTGCTCCTGCTCCTGCTCCTGCTCCTGCTCCTGCTCCTGCTCCTGCCTCAGGTCCTCCTTCCATGAGTTTAAGCTTCACTTGTCCCGATACTGGTCTGTGTGGAGTTTAAGCCATCAACACTTACTCACGAGCTCTCCTCCTCTACCAGGCTGCGTATCCCGACACATCTGATATCGACGAGAGCTGAGACCCGGGAAACTCGTCATGACATTGCGACGAAAGTCCACGTAACTAAACTACATCAAAGCATCTAAGAACCCTGACGACGTGGCAGGAAGAGAGTAGAAAAGAAATTCGACATTGGAACAGGCAGGAAAAGTTAGTCAAGAACTAACA
>NW_005434610.1:69789-72711 GCF_000315625.1 Guillardia theta CCMP2712
TGCTGAGAGTTCGAAAGAGGTTCGCAGCTCCCACCCGGTAGCGGATGAGCTGAAAGAGGCTGAGAAGGGAGCAAGAGCAGGAGCACGACGCAACAAGACATGGAGCAGCAGGAGCAGGAGCAGGAGCAGGAGCAGGAGCAGGAGCAGGAGCAGGAGCAGGAGCAGGAGCAGGAGCAGGAGCAGGAGGCACCTCGACAACACTGGGACGGAGGTCAGCGAGGATGGAAGGCCAGCCGAGCCAGTCGATGACGCGGCGGAAGAGAATGACGAAAGCTTCAGCACAGGTAGCAGAGTCCTTGAAGCGATGGAGGAGCACGCGAGCCTGTCAGGAGAGGAGAGCAGAGCAGAGCAGAGCAGGAGGAGAAAGGAATCAAAATATCACGAGAAGGAGCAGGAGGATGGCAGGACGTGCCTGAGAGGAGGTGAAGTAGTGGAGGTTGGACCATCTCCGAAGGACAACAACTTCGCGCTGCTCGACCTCAACCCAAGGCTGCTCTCCCTCCTCGTCCTCCCACAGCTGCAAGACGGTAAAGGTTGGGGAGAGCAAAAAGCAGCGGAAGAGGAACAGAGAGGAGAGGAGGAGAGGAGGAGAGGAATGAAAGAAGTAGATATGGGAGATCCGGATAAGGAAGCGCAGCATCAGCAGCAGCAGCAGCAGCAGCAGCGGAGGAGGAGGAGGAGGAGAGGAGGAGGAGAGGAATGAAAGAAGTAGATATGGGAGATCCGGATAAGGAAGCGCAGCATCAGCAGCATCAGCAGCAGCAGCGGAGGAGGAGGAGGAGGAGAGGAGGAGGAGAGGAGGAGGAGAAGGTGATGAATGTGCTTGTGGTTGATGTTGTAGTTTTGGTGGAGGAGGTAGTGATGGAGGAGATAGTGATGGAGGAGATGGTGGTGGAGGAGATAGTCGTGGAGGAGATAGTGGTGGTGGTGGTGGTGGTGAGGTAGAGGACGTGGAGACAAGTCGAGCGAGACCTTCTTGGCCACGAGGGAGGGTCGACGAGAGGACATGGAGGTCAAGGATGAAGACTTTCCGTCTTGTCTCGCCTTCAGACTCCTCGCCGCCGCCATCACAGCCGAGAAGAAACTCCCTTCCTCCGGCTCAGTGCTGCCACATGGGTTGAGAAGCTCTCCCTCCTCCTCCTCCTCCTACTACTACTACTACTCCATCTCTCCTCCTCCCTCCTCTCCTCCTTCCTCCTCCTCCCTACTTCACCACCACCACTCTTCCTCCTCTTCCTACTCCTCCTCCATTACCACCTCTCCTCCTCTCTCCTCCCTCCTCCTTCCTACTCGTGCTCGTGATAGTGCTCGTGCTCGTGCTGCTCCTGCTGCTGCTGCTGCTGCCCCTGCCCCGCCCCTGCTCCTCCTCCCCCAACAACACCAACAACAACACCATCTCCTCCTCGTCCTCGTCCTCGTCCTCCTATCTCCCTAGTCCTTCACTCACTCTTGAAAGTCAATGTCGAGCTGCTTCCCTGGAGGCCTCCACTAGAAATAGAAATCAAGCGACGCCGAGAAGCGAAAGAGAAGATGAAGAAGAGCAGAGAAAGAGGAGGAGAGGAGGGAGAGGAGGGAGAGCAGCAGCAGCAGCAGCAGCAGGACAACAAGAGAAGAAGAGAAGTGGGAGATAAAGACAAGGAGCAGGAGCAGAGAAAAGGAGAGGGTCAAACAGGAGGAGGAGGAGAAAGAGAAGACATGCCAGTCAGGCACTTACCTTCAACCTTCTTCGTCTGATCTCCCATGATTCATCTGCTTTTGCCTCTCTTGAGATGTCCTGCCAACAGTCATTCTCGTTTCTTCTATCTCTCCCACTCACTGATAAATCACATCGCCCCAGCTCTCCCTCCATCTCCTGCTCGATTAAAATCAACATTGCATGTGGGGGCAGACGTTGACAAGGAAAGAAGACCTGATATTCGTCCGCAGTGATTGCAGTAGCGCTGTCACCACATTCATCACCACCACCACCACCACCACCAACACCATCATCAGCATCACCACCACCAACACCACAACCATCAGCATCACCACCACCAACACCACCATCGACGTCATCGTCGTCGTCGTCGTCGTCGTCGTCGTCATCATCATCATCATCATCATCATCATTGTCGTCATTCGACACATTTCCATCTCTCACTCTGCCGGTGGGTAGAAGGGAGAAACAAGATCCAAAGTCAAGACGCCATCGCGAGGAAGCGACACGTCTGAGCGATAATGATGATGAAGCTGCACGAAAGTCACTTCTGTCGTCTCCTCAACCTCTTCCTCGTCCTCCTCCTCCTCCTGCTCCTCCTGCTGCTGCTCCTGCATCTCTCTTTTTTTCTGCGCACCGAATTCAATCTTGCATTCCTCCAAACTTTCTCGATCTCTTGCTCAGATTTGGCTGATCCTTTTTCTTTGAGCATCATCTTCAAAAGATCTGCATTCTTGACCTGTTGGAAGAGCAGAGAATTGAGAGGAAGCCAAGAGAAAGCACCAGAGAAGAAGGAAAGACAAGCGTGTAATAAACACGAGAGAAATTCAAAATACAAAGTCCAGGGAGACAAGAAGAGATCAACAAGATGAGAAGAGAGGAAAAAGGAGAGGAAAGGATAATAAAACAAGAAAAGACATATCAAGGATGATAAAACAAGAAACGACATATCAAGGATGATAAAACAAGAAAAGACATATCAAAGTGAGAAAAAGAAAGCAAGAAAAGCATCGGGATCAACAGACAAGAGAAGAAGTAGAGATCAATCAAGACGAGATGTCATCGTTTTACCTCACACAAATGCATAGCAACTTCTCTTTGTATCGGATCTGACAGGTTCAATTGATAGTGCCTGACTTGAATATCAACATCTTGACCTCGAGGTATCCACATCACCCTCCTTCACCCATTCAAACTTGAAAGATACCTCCCTCCCTCCCTCCCTC
>NW_005434610.1:74789-118838 GCF_000315625.1 Guillardia theta CCMP2712
TTCCTCCTCTCTCCCATCCCCCTTGACCGGTTGTTTCCTCCCCTCCTCTTTCCCTCCTCCAACCTTGAGGAAAAGTTGTTGTGTCTCGAGACTTGACTCGGATGACAAAACTTGCAACACAGATTCCTACGGAAATCACCCGATGATCGTCAAAGAAGAACCCAACGATATCCTCTCGTCCTCCTCCTCCTCTTGCTCCTTCTCCTGCAGTCCCCTCCCCCCCTCCCCCCCTTCCTTCCTCCTCCTTCTCCTTCTCCTCCTTCTGCGCTTTCTTCCTTCCCACCTTGAAATGATCTGAGAGCAGGCTGGGAGGATTGGGCCGCAGAGACTTGACAGACTTTACACAAACGTCAGAGAGCCCAGCACGCAGTCCAGCTGACAAGGGGGAAGGACCTTGAGGTTGTGGAAGGTGAGAAACAGAAGCCCAGCAGTCGGGATGTTCCAGTCATCCTCTGCGGCCACTGGTGATGACAATCGAGGAGGAGCAGGGGCAGGAGCAGGAGCAGGAGCAGGAGCAGGAGCAGGGGTAGGTTGGGGGGGCGAGGACAAGGACGAGGAGCAGGAGGAGGATGAGGAGGAGACCAGCCATCTCAGTCGCAAATTTGACTGAGAAAGGTTTGCCGTCAAGCTTGCAGTCTTCGATCTGACCTGCCCAGAAGGTGTCAAAAGTAAAAGCTCTTCCTTTTTGCTGCTGCTGCTGCTGCTCCTCCTCCCCCTCCTCCTCCTTACCATCTCCTTGTATTGAGAGTCTCAGAAGTCCTCGCAACACCGTGCGGGCGTAACTGCAGCAGCTGGGTGAGAGCTGAGCACCTCTTGAAAGACTAACCTGAGCTCGAGATCCAACGAGTACTTGCCAGCAGGCTCAGACGGGTCGAACGCATCTTCCCAGCTCGGTCAGAGGAGTGGAGGAGAGTCCAGCTGGGTCCTTACGGGCGTCTACTCGTGTGATCCCACAGTCGTTAAGGAAGATTTGACGCTTCAGTCCGAACCTTTCTCCGCTGATCCCAAGGGTGTCAAACGGTATAACAGGCACTTGTCAAACGCGGTCCTGACCTCGAGGCCGTGGCTGACCAGATGGACCGCGACCCCGACTGGGCGATCGGGTTGCCGTTCAAGCTGCAGCAGCTGTCAAGTTGAGGGTGCTTGAGGGAGGGGAAGGGTCACGAGAGGATCTTGACGCAGGAGCAGAGCTCGAGGCCCTGGAGCAGGCGGAGCAAGGACGGACGGTTGACGTGCAGGTCAGCAAGGGGAGGGCGATTCGTTCATTTTCTCACCTCTGCAAGCATTACGCCCCCTTCGGACGAGATTCTGTTATGGCTGAGGTCAAGCTCGTCAAGAGCTTTCGTTCGCTTCAGCCAGTGACTGTTCGACACGCGTCAAGTCAAGGCCTCGCAAGAGAGGGCGAGACCTCAGGTACAAGATGGTAGCTGGTGCCACGTTGCCCTGAGGGTGAACTTGAAAGACGTTCTTGTCCTGCGACGCATCGCTCCTCGGTGTATCGATTGCTGCAAGAAACGTCCCCTTCAGGTTGACTCCTCTCTTCTCGACTCGCAGTCACCTTTTGCAAGTGCCTCTGACCCTCCGAGTCCATTCCAGGAAGCGTTCAGCTGCTTCAACGTTGTGTTGTTTGACAAGCTGCGAACGAATTCTCCCGCCCACGCCCCTCGTATCGAGTTCCAGCTGATGTCTGCACGAACCTTCAGCCATAAACAAGTGACCGAAAGAAAAGCGTCAAACCGAGCGAGACAATCTTGCTGCTCAACTTGGCGTCATCAAAGAAACTAGTCAAAACTTTACAAGAGCTCCGACCGACCTCGTTGCTTGAGATGTTCAGTCGTTCCACTTTGCACTCACTGCTGAGAAGCCCCTTCAGCATCCGCGCCGTCGCTTCATCTCCCATCTTGTTCTTAGCGACCGACAAGTCCTCTACTTTTCCCGCCGCCATCAGCATTTCGAGCGCCTCTGCTCCTCCCCTTCCTATCCTGTTCTGATCCAAGTTCAGCAGCTGGATCCCTGCTGAGGTTGATAGCAGCGCGTCCACCAGATCTCTGCAGCCCCTGTCGCAGATCCGGTTGTCCTTGAGCACCATGGACTTGAGCCCGGCCAGCTGAGGCACAATCACCGCTACTCCAGCTATGGCAGCACAGTCGATCCTCGAGTGAGAACCGTCGACGTGGCCCGAGGAAGGGTCTCGGAGGATGGACCGCAGGGTTGGGATCTTCCGTTCTTGACAGACCTTCATGTACTGAATCGCCACAGGCCTCTGGCCAGCATCTTCGAGGACGGAGTTGCTAGTCACCAGGGACAGGTCGACCTGGCCCTCATCGAGCGACGGGCTCTCGTATGCCCCCCGGGCCAACCTCTCCGCCTGCGATGGAGCACGAGATGGCAGAGCATCTGAGGCCTCAAGCTCAACCTCATCCTTTTCTGATGGCAGTGACGGGGTTCGCTCGCTGTTGTCACTCTCGATGTTGTCGGTGATGTTGATGTTGGTCTTGCTGTAAAGCTTTCGCTGCTGAGCGCGAATGGACATGTTGGTCTTCACATGGTCGATGAAGTTTTCAATCCCATCAACGCTTCGCTCTGGGTACATAAATAACGTTAGGAAACTAAACAGACGACAGGAACTTCAAACATGGTACTGATCTACACATTTGAAGCATTCTACAATGCAGTCACTGAATTACAGAAGACGACTGAAGGTAGCAAGAATGTCATCGCTTCACCTTCAGGATCGGCATATCGATCAAAGATTTCACTGATCACATTGGGGTCAACCGCCTCTGCATGCCTTGGTGATTGGTCAGGGGAAATCACCTGAAGTGCAAGGAAGCATGAGACTCCTCCTCCTCCTCCTCCTCCTCCTCCTCCTCCTCCTCCTCCTCACCATTCTCTCTGGCAGAGGTTTGCTTCTCGATCGCATCAACATGCCTCTCTTTATCTATGACCTCTCTCTGCTGTTGTGTTCAAAAAAAAGTCAAATGACGCACAACCAGGAAAACCAAAACAATCACCGCTTGTTGTGCCCCCAATTCAACTTAAACTCAGGTGATCAAGAGATCAAGATCGTGTTACACATCACTCGCTCGCTCGCTCGCTCGCTCCTGCTTCGCCTCCTCCTGTTCACGACTCGTGACATGCTGCAGTACCAACTGCCATGGACACTCAAGGAGCACCAGGCCTATCAGCTAGTAGGCAGCAACCAAATAGCTAATCAAGTTTTTATTGTTCATAGCACCTCATATTATCAATTTGAACCCTTTGATTGGCTTCAGAAGATGTCACCGAGTCACGCGTATCCTCGTTCTGCCCTCATGTAAGGCCAGTTGGCCCCTCCTGCCTCTCTTCCTCCCTCCTCTCCTCCTCCTCTTTGCCGTTGTGAGTTTCCGTACCCTTTAGAAGATTCTCGAACTCCTTCGAGCAGCATATGGTTCCAGGCTTCGCCTTCTTCTGCATCTCGAGTGCCTCATTCATCGCGTCTCCTAGCGCATGGAACCTCGGCTGCAGCTTCCCCATCGTCCCCGCCACACAAATTCCTGCTGCGATCCCGATGCGACATGCGATCTGCTTCCCGTCCTTGCTCCTGGTCCTATCAATGATCGCCAGCATCGACTCTGCTATGCCGTGCATCGTCCTACACAATTTCTTGTCCTCTCCGCCTTGCAGCCACCCAGCACAGATGTACTCGTCGCCGATGGTGTCGAGCTTGAAGATCCTGCTGTCAGCCAGGCACTGGTCGAACCTTCTGTACACATCATGGATCAGCTTCGCCACCTCCATCGGCTGCAGCCTCCCCGTCAGCTCCATGTAGTTGCACAGGTCCAGTCGGAGGACGGCAGCCTTCCTGTAGGATGAGGCGACCTGCCCTTGGCTGAGCGCCTCCTCCACTACGTCCCTGGGGAACAGGTCGTTGAGGACATGGAGAATTGCTTCATGCTCCATCTCGTTCCTGTGCTGAGACATCCACACGGAGCGCTCGGACTTGCGGTAGTCGATGAGGACCCGGTAGCTGGCATATGCCCCAAAGGCGAGGATGAAGTACTCCCCTATGAAGACTCGGGGCAGCAGCAGATTTATCTGCACGATGACCATAGGATAAGTCACTATCATGACCCACCAGTACCATCGCGCAGGGACGTTAGTCTGCTGCAGGTTGATCCAACAGATAATGGGCCCCAACACAAGCAGCCAGCCCGTCGCTCGCGTCCACCACACGCTGTAGAACATGATGGCAAACTGGACGAGGTGACCGCAGACGTACAAGGCCTGCCATGTCCTGAAGCGCTTGACAGCCAACGATTGATGGGCCCGGTGGTCAGTGTGCCGCAGCCTCCCGGCGACGACGAGGTAAACAAGGTAGGAGGAGAGAAGCAGGAATATGGCACAACCCAGCAAAATGGAAGGGACAACATGCTGCCGCAGGCTGCTGGCTTCCTTCTCATGGAAGAAAGAGAGCCGTGAGATGCGAAACAATATGATAGAGATGCTAACTGTGTAGCAGATGCTCCCCACCAAAGCCTGTCGCACGTGATCTGAGTAATGACTTATCAGAAAACTCTCCTCCAACGATGGGTCCAGGAACTTGAAGTCGACCTTGCAGATACTTTCCTGCTGCTTCTCTGTGGACACAATCTCGTCGATCTCAAGCCAGGTGGAGATCGGGTCGTCTATCTTGATCACCTGACTCCCTTGCGGCGACTCAACTTGCATGTCTTGCACAGACGCTTTCCTCATCCCTGTGGAGGGGAAGATTCCTCTCCGAATGCTGCTGCTGCTGCTGCTGCTGCTGCTGTCCTCTAGCTCTATGAAGTAGGTTGTCATCGCTCCCTTCCCCTTGATGTGCATTTCGGGCCTGCTTACAGCTTTCATGCCCGCGTTCTCCTTCTCCAACCCCAGCTGCTTTAGGAACTCCTCCGTGCACAGAATCTTGTCCTTCTCCGAGTAGTGGCACATACGCGCGCTGGTGTTGATCGTATCCCCGAACAAGCAGTAGAACCTCCGATGCGCTCCCACGATCGCTCCTGCCAGCGGCCCGCACGCGATCCCTACTTTGACCCATAGCGGCTCCCCGCTGAGCGCCCGGAACTCCTGCACTTCCTCGATGATTCTGCTCGCAAGCGCCACCATCGCTCTCGAAGTGGTCTGCTTGTATCGAGCGGGACAATCAGGCGCATGGAAGGGGCGAGACGTCCTCGGACAGCAGATCACGTACGTATCCTGCACGTGGTGGTACTTGAAGTAACCGAACTCGTCCACGATCGTGTCAAGGCGGGTGAAGACGTTGTCGATGAGCTGGAAAGTTTCGAGGGTCGAGGGAGAGAAGAGCTCAGTCGCTGAGGGTGACAAGCTTACAAACATGACGGAGCAGTGCTCCATGTTGCCTGCAATCCATTGCTTGGCTTGTGACTTGAGGCGATGATGAAGAGGTTTAGGTATGAGGGTTCCAAGGAAGTCCCCCAGCTTGTCAGCTGCCGCGCGAAGCCTTCGCTCTTGCTCGTACTCCCGCTTCGCAGATGCGTATCTTCTCCCGCAGATGAAGACGTTGGCAAGCAACATCTCTCCATGAAAAAGCGCTGTTGACATCCATGCGCTCGCCTCTAGCCCAGTGGCCACTCCAGTCACGGCGATGCTCACGATCTGCGTGAGGCATAGGATAAGGGTAGTGCTCCCCTTTGCTCCTGTTGAAAAGGGGATGAAGCAGCCGATTAGAGTGTAAGTTATTAGCGCACCCGGAGAGAAAACTCTCGCTGTGCATCCTGCGTCTTCACCGCCATGCTCTGTGGAAAAATTGAGCATAGTCAACCAGGGGTTCAGATCATGGCACTTCCATGTCCAAGGGAAGCTGTTTGTCCTGTCGATGGTCACGTTCACGTAGGGTGACACGTAGCCTATGCTTGAGGCCCGACAGATATCAGCTATCACTCGCCTCCAAACCTCGAAGTGGAACAGTATGGAGGTTGGTATCAGAATAAGAAGATCGTGGTTCAGGTAAGAAGGGAGCCAGTGATACTTGGATATTAATTGATGCACTCCGGCTGAGACCAGACACACGGCTGTTCCACACACGTACAACAGGTTCATGACGACCTTCGATTGACGATCTTGAGCGCAGAGTTGGCTGAAGAACGATCCGATTCCAGCCATGGTATATACAAATGACGAGTTCAAGTAGATGGACCTTGAAGTCTTGCAGTAGACAAGGAGGTGATGTGTGTGGAAGTCACGAGACCATCGAGTTGTCGCTTCCTTCTCCCTCTCCCCGTCCCCAACCGTCTCGTGACCCGCCATGAAAATAACTTGGTCGCTGTGATAAAACTGATTTTATTATGGGCTATCTCGAGGTTAACCGGTGCAGCTTCGGCCCGGCGGACTGCTTATCGTCCTCGTACTGATTTTTAACTTAACTTTGAGTAAACTCGCCGAAGCTTATTCGGACCCGGCGGCGGGTTGGCCGCCCGGCCGCGCCGGGCCGCGCGGCGCCGCGCGGCGGCAGAAACTCGGGACGGATCACATGGACTCCTACATAACCGGCGTGTGAAACTCGGGGGGGAGGATGGATCGGTATGCTCCTCAATTCTCTTAGTACAAGTCTAACAAACGGAACTCGGAAGTTAGGTGTTCAAGGTTTTCAGTCGAGGCGGCAATCATCGGTAGCCTGACTGAGTACGTGTGATCGGACGAACTTAGGAGTCGGAGGCCCTTCAACTTGCCATAGCGGCGTCTTGCTACTAAGGTTCGCGCAGCTCTTTGGTCACGGCTCAACCCACTGGCCCACTGAGAAACCGTCGGAGCAGCTCGGCACGTATCGTCCATCCCTCAGTGTCTTGACTTGGCAAGATCTTCAAGGCTTTCTTTGCTGGCTACGAGCGGAAGACGGTCACGGGTCACCGGCCCAGTGCCGCGCCGCGTGCCGCGCTAAGTTCACACACTGACACACGTGACACTGCCACGGTGACTCGGAACCGTCTAGTAACAAGCCAAAGTTTACCGTCCGAGGCGGGCCTCTTATACAGTCCGATCATCCGGGAGTCCGGGCGTGGCGATGGCGTTCCTTTTCGGCTGCCTGGAGGACAGGAAGGCGAGGAAGCGCATGTCTCCTACCGAGCCTTCTCCTCCTCTTCCTGCTTCTACTTCTGTTAGATGACTGGTTCGATGAAGCTCGGGCTCTAACTCTGGATCCAGGATGATGCGTTCAATAACAAGGAACTGTCGCCATGCGAGGTAGGGAAGGAGTTATTATCCTCGCTCCTCACCGACAATCTGTCTCAGAATGATTCGCTGATCACCGATTCTACCAAGTACTGGAAGTTTGAATACGATGATACTCATGTAGTGTTTGTACATACTGTCCTGAACATTGCCGTGGAGCTTGTTCGAAAAGGAAGCGGATGGTTTCATTGCAGAGACGGCAATCAAAGAGTGGTGAGAGTTGTGTTCGTGTGTTTGTTAACTCTTGTTGAGAACAAGACAGTATACGATATACCCCGAGGGAAAGATAGATCATCCCAGAGTTCAAGTCTTTGATGCAGAGGTTTGTGCCAGCCTTGGAATTCTTTCCCTGATGGAAATTGGCAGTACATGATTGCATGCATCCATCGCGACCAGGTGACATAGATCACACCACTCTTAACATAGGACGTGAGATCAACAGCTCGTGGTCACCTCTGAGCAGGAAGTCAAAGACATAGTCTCCGACAAACAAGGAATTCACCTCTGCAACTGGCACATCCGGAGGAGCGAGTTCGGGCACATCATGATCACACACGCGCGGGAGAGGATGGAAGTGCTGGTTCTGATGTGCACAGGGTAAATGATGTGACCAGTCGTGGTGCGATGCGAGGCGATGCAGAATGATATGATATGATATGATATGATATGATATGATATGATATGAAGTGATATGAAGTGATATGAAGTGATTTGATATGAAGTGATATGATATGATGTGATATGATATGATATGATGTGATATGATATGATATGATGTGATATCATGATACGCGATGCGACACTATCACTCCATGCAAATTTCTTGTGACTTTGTGTTTCAGGCTTTGTTTTGTCAGGTTTGTTGCATCAGGTGAAGGTCAACAACAGTAGTATTGATGGTGTTTACAGCGAGGGAGGCGGAGCGATCATAGTCGATGAGAATGGCCTGAGTCAGATCTCAAAGGATCAAGCAGAGCAGTTAGTTTGCAGATGACATCGCTTTAAGATTCAATTTGATTACAAGGTACTGAGAATCGAAGTTTGTCGTGTACGGATAAACCTGCTGTCACATCCTCCGCCCTTTCATTGCTGGCCACTAGCAGGAGCATCCTTCTCAGCACCCTCAGCATCTCCTACTTCCTCCTGCTTCTCCTCAGCCTTGGCTGCACATGGCAAGAGTGTAAGTCACTGATAAATCATGAGGCACTGACTAACGCTCTTGGATCTGGACCACAGGGATCTCCTTCTCTGTCATGCCCTTCCCGTAGCTGCTCTTCTCAAGATCCTGCATCTCGACCGATCAATACTTCTGCCAGTGTAGCGGCCCCAGGATCCTCTGCTCACCTGCTTCAGCTTGTCGCAGATCTTCTTCTCCTCCCTCTCCTTCAGCGCAGACACCTGCACGTGTGTTCAGTGAGAACTTCCTCTTCATTTCCTTCTCTGCTTGTCTCTTAAAGATACCTGGGTGAAGCTGCCAGACATCATGGACTGGCGGTACACGCGGACAGTGTCGCCCTCCAGATCGATCTGATCTCATCTCAGCAGGAGAGAGATACAAGAAGACAGCAGTCACCTGAATCCAAGGGTCTTCGCTCCCCTTCCATACCAGCTTGACACCCCCGTCACTTGCAACAAGTCAGTCAAATTGATCAGTCAATTGAAGTGGCCATACGAAGTTTCGATCGCCACAGGGAGCATGAGCTTGGGGAGTCCAAACCCTGTGCATCCATTGAGACGGCAGGAGAGCATAGGGCAACTAGTCTGCTGACCATCCTTGGAGGTTCCTCTCGGCCACTTCTGGATGAAATCTCTCAGCTGAGACGCGTCAACCTGTGGAGCTCGTTCAACAGTTGCCCGCCGGCATGAGGATGCGGCACAACTCCTCACCTGGCTGAAGCGGATCTGCATGAGTTCTTTCGACGCCTTCGGCTTCTCTTTGTCGGGTCCCCATGGCCCTGCCTGTTGCATGCAACGTGAACAACGCTGTGACAACCAAGCGATGGTACACCATGCGCAGCCCGACAGCCGCATGTCTGACTGACAGTGCGGGTCTGGGTGAGCATGTAGCAGGGGATCGCAGCTTGGCATGGGTGAGCGGGCTTGATCCCATCTGATGTGCAGCAAAGAAACAGAAAAAAAATCGTCACATTAAGCTGAGATGCAGCCTGGAGGAACCTGGAAGCCCAATGACCAGGTGAGGCAGGATGAGGCGATCACGATCTTTAGAAGGGTTCTCATGATGATAGACCTGTAGGTTGCCAACAAGTAACTCAATGGGATTATGTATGGGGAACCACGGGTATCCGAGTAGCCCAGACTGACGTATCCTGGAAGCGAAAGAGGATCTTGCTAAATATGCTTCCCTCGAAGAAGTTCATCTCACGTCCACTTACTCCAAGTATTTCTCATCATCATTCATGTTCACTTCCTCATTCTCTTCTCCTCTCTCACCCAACTTCTTGTCGTCTTTTCCTTCTTTCCCCTCCCTCTCCCCTGCATATCAGCCTCGCGATCCGGCTCATACCCCTTACAAAGACTACCCCGCCCTAATATTTTGAACGTACCGTTCATATTATTAGTAGCAGGTAGTCTTGGTACCCCTACATACTACCATACAATTTTGTCATTCTGAGTCTCCTTGAGACACCCCTACCTACCATTATACTACCCCCACCCCTTGGGCGTACCCCACCCGATCTCTTTCAGGCACATTGCACCGTCACCAATCGAATCGAATTGAACCTTCAATTTTCATTGGTTAAATCAAAGTAAACCAGGCCCGCCCCGGCCACTGCACTTCCGCATGTGATGAACAATTACTCAACACAAAATCGGCAAAAATTCAAATTTGGGTAGTGTAAACTTCAAATAAAAGGGAAGAATTTAGAAATCATAATTGATGTAACGGCTTCCAACGGTCGTGACGAGCGGCATGGCGGGGTGAGCGCTGTGGAGGCGAAAAGAGGAGGAGAAGAGGAGGAGAAGAGGAGCAGCAGACAGCAGCTGGTGTGATCAACCTTGACAAGAAACTCTCGGGAGAGACAAGCGCTCCTTGCTGTGTTTAGAAATACCCTTCCTCCTGTTGGAACAACCCACCGAGCGGGCAATAGCTGATTCTTCCGACCTTGCTGAAGCAGCCCCTAGTTAGAGAAGCGTGGACCCACCTCCTCTCCCGAACGGGCCTTTTCCTACCTCGACGATGAATCCGACTCCCGAGTTGATCAGGGAGATCGAAGACGCCTGCGAGCAGCTCAGTGCGGGAGTGGGCGCGGGGAGAGTCGCGGCAGAGAATTTCCTGGTCGGTCCACTCATCCTTGCTGACATCTTGTCTCTCTCCTATCCCCCCCCTCTACGCACACGTGTTCTCTTATCTCCGCCTCCTCCCTCCCGATCTCCATCACTGCCTGCCTCCTTGCCTTTGACCCTGCATCCCTGCACCCTTTTGTGCTCATAATCTCATGACAGCAGCACCTCCTCTAACTTCCCTCCTCTCCCGTCTTCCCCTCTGCCCCATTCCCATTAATTCACACGCCCAACAGCCCTCCCCTTCTCCCTCCCGCACTTTCATCTCCGCCGTCCACCCGCATTGAAACTCTTTGACCAGGTCAACGTGCGCAAGGCTGAGAACTCCCTGCAGCTCGCTCGTCAAGTTCTGGTCCGCCGATCTCCTGCCGCTGGCTATGAAGGTGATCATTTCTCTGCAGGAATCGTCGCAGCGAGACAGCGCCTGCTTCCAAGCGGCATGCATGCTCAAAGAAGGAGTTCTTCGTGATTGGAGCAAACTCACAGCGGATGATAGGAGAGAGATGAAGTCCTACGTCTTGCAGGTATCACTGAATCTCCCCGGTTGTCTGCTGGGGTCTGGAAAGATCGTAACTTGTTCCTGCAGTATGTAATCCAAAAGAAGTTGTCCATGAAACACTTCGTTCGTCATCAGCTCCTGCAAGCGGTGGCGATTATGGTAGTCTTGCCTCAGTCTTGCTCTCTCCTCAACTGCGCGCCGCAGGTGAAGCGAGGATGGTTCGAAGAAGCCCCGGAGTACTTCAACGAGATGATGACGTACGTGCACACTCTAGTGGGGGAGGAAGGTACCAGAGACTGCGGCATCTTCCTCATGCGAGCTCTACTGGATGAGTTCTCTTCGAGCAACAGGAGTGTGGTGGGGCTGACGTGGGAGATTCATCATCAGTGCCAGCAGCGGTTCCATGCCGAAGGGCACCTCAAGACCTTCTTCACGCTTGCCATGTCCATGATCGCAGCCAGTCTCGACTTCCTCAAGCACCACCAGAAGGACATCGACGCTCTCACGAGCTCGAGCGGGTCCCACCACTGGCTCATCCACTGCGTCGAAGTGATCAACCAGAGTCTCAACTGGGACTTCACGGACGCGCAGGCCAAGGGAGGGGTGGTGGGTTCATTCGCCCCCTCCCTCAATGGGCGGAATGACGTCATCACGCCCGGCGCTGCCTGGCGCGACGTCTTCGTGCAGGGGTCGACCTTGGACCTCTTCTACTCGCTCTACGCGACGTGCCGTGGGTCCTCGAACATGGCACACGTGGCGCGTCAGTGCCTGGTGGATCTGGCGGCGATCCGAGGAGACGTCTTCCCGGACGATGCTTCCCGCACCATGTACCTGGATCACTCGCTCAACTCGATCCTCGCGCTCATCTCGGCTCACAGCAACGACTCCGAGTTCGTCGACGTTGCCCTTATCCTCCTCCGCCTTGTGCGGAACTTCCAGGCAAGCACGCTGGTCCGTTCCAGCCATGCGCAACAGCATCTGAGCGCTATGGGCGAGTTCACTTGCATGCTAATGAGCCGTCGTTCCTCGTTGGGAGATGGATGGGCAGCGGAGGCTCTGGACCACATGCTCGAGCTCTGGTGCGGGCTCTCTGTTGCCATTCTCCACCAGGATGACGATCGGTGCCACATGGAGGCGATCGGCGGCTTCACTGCCAAGATCTTCAGCTGCTTCGTGGAGAAATGTATGCACGAGGCCTCGCAGGAGGTGCAGGAGTGGGACCAGGCGGACGACGAGCACGAGGACAAGAGCGTGCTGGAAGAGAGACTGACGGCCATCGGATGTATCGGGAGGCTCAAGGTGGGCGAGGGGATGCAGCAGCTCGTGGAGATGCTGGCGCAGCGGCTGGAGGCGATCCGGTCGGTGGTGACGGACGGAAGGGAGCTCCCTGCCATGCAGGCGTCGGTGGCGCTGGAGCAGATCCACTGGCTGGTTCAGATCGCGGGGCATCTGATCGCTGACGACGGGGAGGGAGAAGTCCCGGTGGTGCCGGAGGTCATCTCAAGACTCTCGTCCGAGCTGGCGGCCAGGAACATGAGCACCGAGGACCCGTTGATCCTCCTGACCAACAAGGTGGTGGACATGTCGAACCTGCTGGACTTCTGCAGAGAGAGGAAGAGGAAGGAGTTCCTCTCCCCCTTGGTCGTCCAGACTAGCACCTGGTACCTCTCCCGATGGTCGCAGACTTATTTGCTCCCTGCTCCCTCCGACCGCTTCCCGCTCAGCCCGTCGCTCCAGCAGCACTACGGGCCGGGAGAGGGAGCGACTTCTGTCCTCTCCTTCCTCATCGACCGCTCGCTCTCCAACTTCTCGTCCTGGGGCTCGGAGGAGGACGTCGTCAACGCCACCTCCCAGCTCGTCCTCGCCTTGGCCATGCGCAAACCCGTCGCCAAGCTGCTCCTGGGCACCCCCGGCTGGTCTGCACTGTCACAGATGATGCCGAACCAGCTGGCCAAGAGCCCGGGCAGTAAGTGGCTGAACCCAGCGGCGCTCTCTCCTGTCATGCAGGCGCTCTGCTGCAGCGTGACGGCGGTGGAGGTGCAGGAGCAGCGCTCGATCCTCCTCCGTGACCTCATCGGCCCCATCGCCCAGCAGACTTGCGTATTACTCGAGCACGAGATGTCCAGCAAGGTGCCTAGCTGCAATGCCTCGGAGGTTCTGCTGCGGGCGGCGAGGATGCTGCACGGAGCATGCAAGTCGGCAGATTTCTACACGTACGACTCGATCTTCGAGCTCGTCATCCCGGTCGTCGAGCGACTGCCGGTCGCGCTGCACGCGCTTAGGGAGCATAGCCACGTCACCGAGTCGATCCTCCTCCTCTTCGTGGTCATCGGGGAGGTTCAAGTCTCCTTCCTCTCCGGACAGCAGATGCGGATGTTCAACCAGGCCTGCCTCCACCTCCTCCAGACCTTCACCAAGATCGAGGCGCACGGGAGGAGGGGAAGCGGGGAGCTGCAGGAGGCTGACTGCGAGTGGCTGCGCGACCACATGCTGTCCCTCCTTCAGCTCCTCCTCCACTTGGCGAGGAAGGACGTAGTGGACTTCTCCAACGAGGTAAGGGGGGAGGAGATGGACGTGGCAGACGTCGTCCTGTTCGGCCTCAGCCTCCTCCAGCCGCTGATCACGCCGGAGAGCTTGCAGTATCCCGCCATCTCAAAGGAGTTCTTCTCGCTCCTCGGGTGGCTCATCGAGTCCTACCCGCACAAAGTCTCTGTCATGGACAGGAACATGCTCGACCCCATTGTCGCCTGCCTCCACCACGGCCTCCAGCAGGCTGACTCGGACACAGCTCGCGCCAGCTCGGAGGCGATCGATGCGCTGGCAACCTACCAGATCAGCACAATGAGGGAGGGAGGAAGCTATCTGCTCAAGGAGAAGCACCCGGATGCCCTCGGCCTCTTCCTGCAGGCGCTGCTGGAGATGCTGCTCTTCAAGCAGTTCAACCGAACCGTCCTCGACTCCTCCTGCGACGCGCTCCTCTCCCTCCTCTGCTGTGAGCAGGCGAAGTTTGGCGAGCTCATGACTCAAGTCATCAACAGCCAGGTGCGACCCTTCTCCTCCCTCCCCCTCCTCTCTCCTCCCTTTCTCCCTCCTCCCTTCTCCCTCCTCTTCCCCGCCTCTTCCCTTCTCCTTCCCTTCTCCTCCTCCCTTCCTTCCTCTTTCCTCCTACCTCCTGCTCCCTTCTCCCTTCATCCGTCTCTTTCCTCCCTCAACCTCCCTCCTCACTTCCTCTTCTCTGTCTATCTTCCTCCTCATCTTCATCGCAGGTGCTTGAGTCCAACAGGACGCGAGTAGGGGAGGCGACGCAGGAGCTGATCCGGCAAGTGACCACAGCAGGTCCTGCCGTCCAACGAGCTGCCAAGTTGCAATTTCGGTCGCACATGCGAAAGTTCCTGGGGTCAATCAGGCCGTTCCTAGTCACCATTTGACCAGCCCTGGCACCCGAAGAGCAGCGATGACGGAGAGAGGAGGAGGAGCAAGGGAGGGGGAGGAGGAGGAAGGAAGGAGAGCGAAGAGCAGAGTGGGTGATTGAGAGGAGGGGGGGGATGAGAGGGGGGATGAGCAAGGAAGGCAGAAAGTGCAAGGAACAAATTTGACACAGGCCGGTTACACCGAAGATAGCAATACCGTACCATTTCAAACACCTTCATTTACAATTACTGCAAATCTTCTCTCCACCACCTCCTCCTCCCCCTCATTCATATGCTCGCCTCGCTCCCCAGTGACGTCGTCGACTCCTCCCCCCCCACCCGCTGTGCCGGGCTCCTCTTCACCTCTACCCTCCTCCTCTCCCCGCTCCTCTTCCTCACCTCCAGCACAGCCACGCTCCCCTCCTCTCCCACCATCACCCTCGCTAGCTCCTTCTCCGTCATCCCCTCGAGCTCCTTCCCGTCGATCGCCTCGATCACGTCTCCTTTCTCGATGCTCCCCTCCCTCGCTGCCGCCCCCTCCTCCTTCACTCGCTTCACCCGCAGCCCTCCGCTCCCGTCCTTCTTCTCGAACGTCAGCCCTGCTCCTCCTGTCAGTCTTGCCCCGCACGACCTCCGCGCCCTCCAGGCGCTTTTACGACCTCCTCCTCCTCCTCCTCCTCCTCCTCCTCCCCATCCTGCTTGCCCTTCTCCCGCGCTACCCCATTCCCTCTCCCAAATCCCTCCAGGTCCTCCTGACCCTCTCGCCTCCTCCTCCTCCTCCTCCTCCTCCTCCTCCCCGTCGCCCCCTCCTCCTCCCCCTCGTTCCCTTCACTCTCCCTCTCCCCTCTCCTCACTCGTACTCACCGATCCCGCACGCTCCTCCTCCTCCCCTTCTCTCGCCCCCTGCCGTCGACGACGAGATGCTCGCCTCGCTTCCTAGAGACTCTTGAGAGCTCTCACCAGCGACCTCATTGCTGACGTCAGCAATCTCCTTGCGTATGAGGGTGATGTTGGAGATCGTCTCCTCCCCTCTCCTCTTCACTGTCAGCGACGCCTCGGAGCCCTCGGGCCCAAGAATGAGGCCGGTCAGCTCTCTCTGAACCATCCCCACCAGCTCCCACCCGTCGATCGACAGGATGCGGTCCCCCTCCTCCAGGAGCCCAGATGCCGCGCTGTGCTCCTTCACGCGCTTCACCACGAACTCCCCGCTGCTGTCCGGCTCGAAGAAGGTCAGGCCCAGCCCGACCCTCTTCCTCCTCGGGATCGGCATCCTTTGCTCCAACGACCTTCCTCCCTCCAGCGACTCTCGCGAGCTCTCTCGGCTCAGCTCCCCGCTCAGCAGGTCGTACTCGCGGACCTCCAGCTCGGAGAAGGAGGCAGTCAGCGAAGGTCGCACCCTCCTCACCTCCACCTCCCGCTCCTCCCCTGTCTCCTTCCTCACTCGCAGCGTCGCCACTTGACCCTCCAGCCCCATGGTCAGCCCCGTCAGCTCCGACTTGGAGAGGTTGACTAGACTCTGACCATCGATGCTCATCACGACATCCCCAGCTGCGATCCCACCTGACAACTCAGCTCCGCTCCCCGGCTTGACCCTCTTGACCATCACTCCTCCTGCCTCCTCTGACTGCCTGAAGGTCAATCCGAGCCCGCACTTCCTCCTCCCTGTTTCGTCTTCCGTATCATCTCCGTACACAGACCCGTCGAAACTGACTTCCCGGAGATCAGCTGGAGGAGGAGCAGGGGCTGGCTCGGCATTCTCCCCATCAACTTCCTGCTCCCCCTGATGAACTTCAGCGGGATTCGCGAACTCTTCTTCCTCCCTGTTACCATCATGCACAATCTCCTCCTCCTCCTCCTGCTCTTCTTCCTCCTCCCGCTGCCCTCCAGCTGAGTCCAAGAATCTTCCTCCTCGAGCCAACAGAATGGACTTGATCGTCTTGTCCTTCTTCAGTACCTCGAGCGAGGAGATAGATCCCTCTGTGACTCGTATCAGCTGCTCCTGCTCCTCTTCCTCCTCCTTCCTCCCCCTCTACCTCCCCCACCTCCTCCTCATACTCCCTCCTGCCCCAGCCCCTACCCCTACCCCTACCTCCTGCTCCTCCTCTTCAACCACCACCTCCACTTCTCACCTGCTCCAAGGATCAGCCCCTGAACCTCCTTGTTCGAGCAGCCGCTCAGTTTCTTCCCATCGATGGAGATCACAAGGTCTCCCTCTTCCACCTCCCCTGAGAGCTGCGCCGCTCCTCCGTCCTTCACTCGCTTCACCCGGAAACCTTCCGAGGTCCCGTCCCACGAGAAGAAAGTCAACCCGAAGCCACACTGCCGTCGTCCTCCAATCCTACTGCCCCACACGGAGGACCCGAAGCTCGCTTCGCTCACGCAGGGCTCCTGGTCCTCGTCCATCGAGCCGAAGGAGGAGCGAGCAAGGAGGAGGCTGAACGTGCTGCCCTCCTTCGACTTGATCTTCACCTCCACCTCCGATCCCTCCGCCCCCCTGTTGAGCCGCGACAGCTGCGCGTCGGACATGTTCCCCAACTCGCTGCCATCGATGCTCAGGCAGCGATCTCCAGGGCGTATCCTCCCCGACAGCTCAGACGCGCTGCCTGGCTTTAAGCGCTTGATCACTCGGCCCCCCTTCCCGTCCGGCTTGAGGAACACCATCCCAAGGCCCACGAGCCCGACTTGTCTCGAGCCTACCTCCTCCTCCTCCTCCTCCTCCTCCTCCTCGTATAGCTTCCGGGGTACCATGACAAGCCGCATGCTCTCATCGACCTTCTTCACCACACAGACAGCAGGGGACTCGCTCGAGCTGGCGATCAGCTGCTGCAGAGCCGAGTCATCCAGACCATCCAGCTCGACGCTGTCGATGGAAACGAGACGGTCACCAGGCTCGAGCTTTCCTGTCTCAGCTGCTCCGCTCCCTGCCTTCATCTTCAGAATCACTCGCCCTCCTCCCTCATCTCTCTCCGCGAATAAAATCCCGAGCCCGAGCTTCCTCGGGGCCTTCGCACCCCCTGCCTCCTGCTTCTCCTCCTTCTGAAGTTGGCGATCTCCTCCCTCGGAGGCTCTGCTCTGCTCGCCCCTCTCGGCGCTTGTCCGCGTCAGCAAGACGGAGGAAAGCGTCGAGTCGCCGTGCCTGACCGTCAACCTGCACTTGGACCCTTCCTCTCCCATGATCATCGACGACAGCTGCCTCGTCCCAACCCCGCTCATCTTCACTCCATCGATCTCTAGGATCTCATCCCCTGCCTGCAGCCCTCCGCTTCTCTCCGCTGCTCCCCCCACCTTGACTCTCTTCACCATCAGCCTCCCCCCCTGACTCCTCGGGTCGTAGAACGTGATCCCCAATCCGCACCGCCCAGCTGCGAGCATCCCTACGGACTCCAGGCTCGCCTCGCGACCCAAGCTCGACCCCAGCTGGGGTTCTCGTCGGTTGAGACGCACTGAGACCTGCTGACCGTCGACCCTGACCAGCTTGATGTCAGCTGCCGTCCCAGCTGGACCCATCACCTGCCAACTAGCATTAGCAAGAGGAGGAGCAAGGAGAGGCTGAGAGGAGACCGGAGGTGGTGGTGTTGGGGGCGGGCGGAGAAAGAAGAGGAGGTAAAGAGGGAGGCCTTGAGGAAGGAAGAAAGAGAAATAGTCACCAGGGATGTCAAAGTCTCGCTAGAGACGCGCGCTCGGATCCTTTTCCCGTCGATCGAGATGATCCTGTCACCGGCCCGTATGCTCCCCTCCTTCTCTGCGGGCGAGTCCGGCTTGACACGCTTCACTACAATCCCTTCTTCATCGTCGGGAGGGAAGAACGTCAGCCCGATCCCGACCCTCGCATGCGATGCCTCCCCCAATTCACTGTTGACCGAGTCGAAAGAGTTCTCCCTGACCAGCCGAGGTCGAGGCTCCTTGCCTCCTGACAAGGACCCTCCTCTCCCTCCCTCAGACGCTGGCTGCTGCTGCTGCTGCTGCTGCTGCTGCTGCTGCTGCTGCTGCTGCTGCTGCTGCTGCTGCTGCTGCTGCTGCTGCTGCTGCTGCTGCTGCTGCTGCTGCTGCTGCTGCTGCTGCTGCTGCTGCTGCTGCTGCTGCTGCTGCTGCTGCTGCTGCTGCTGCTGCTGCTGCTGCTGCTGCTGCTGCTGCTGCTGCTGCTGCTGCTGCTGCTGCTGCTGCTGCTGCTGCTGCTGCTGCTGGCTGGGTGCCAGCGACGATCTTCGCTGGATGGTGATTGTTCTCTCTGACCCGTCGAGTTTGCGCACGACCAGGCTTGCTACGCTTCCTTCCTTCCCCATCACGAGCTTCGTCAGCAGCGCGCTGCTCACTGAGATGAGCGGCTGCTGGTCGATGCTCATCACGCGATCCCCTGGCTCGAGGCCTCCGCTCTCCTCTGCCGCTCCTCCCTCCTTGATCCTTTTGATCACAATGCCCCTTTCTCCGTCGGGCTTGCAGAAGGTCAGCCCGAGTCCTTGCATGCTCTCTCCCTTCATGCTCGGCTCGCTCGTCCAGCTCGCCTCCCCTGTCACCGCCTTCCCCTCGTGCGAGCTGCGGGTCATCACCGTCCTATGGATCCTTGTCTCTCCCCGGTGCTGGAAGCACACCTCAGCCTCACTCCCCGCTGGGCCCAGCACCAGCTCCGTCAGCTCCTTGGCCGTCATGTTCTGCACGACGGAGCCGTCAATAGAGATGATGATGTCACCTTCCCTCATCCCGTGCGCAGGCACGTCGGGGCTCTTGATCCGGTTGATAGTCACATGCCCTGACGCCGACGACATCTTGAAGGTCATCCCCAGCCCGACCTTGCTCCTCTTCCTCGAGCTAACCGAGCTCCTCGAGCCCTGCCCGTACTCGGACGCGTCGAAGCTCACCTCGCCCCGACACTCGCCAGCAGCAGGCAGCACCGCTCTCTCCTGCCCCCGGGGGACGAAGACAGAGCGCTCCTGCCCATCCCTGTCAAGGATCTCAAGGCAGGCAATGGACCGACGAGGCCCCTCAAGCAACTGCAGGACCCGCAGCTCGCTTGCAGCTGAGATAGGAACTCCGTCGATCTTCATAAGCGTCTCGTCCTTGTGCAGTAGCCTGCCGTCCCGCAGGCTCGGGTCCGACAAGCTCAGCACGGGATACCCCAGCTGCGTGGGAGACCCCAGCACGACCCCAACACAGCCATGGGCTACGTGCTCGTCAGAGGGGGAGGGGAGGAAGCGGGACAGGCGCAGCCTCATCAGGGTTTGGTCTGACACTCTCAGCACCTCCAGGTTCACGGCCGAGCCCTGGGGACCGAACAGCAGGCCCCGCACCTCCTTCTTCTCCATCCCCTTCAGCTGCTTGCCCTCCACAGACACTATGATGTCTCCTGATCCCACACCCTGGCAACTCGCCATCGGGCCTGCTTCCTGCACCTGAGCGATCTCGTACTCCCCTGCCTCGTTTCTCTCGCACTTGATGCCGATGCCGCAGCTTGAGGCATCATCCTGCCCGTTGCTCGGCTTCTGCTCGCGAAGAGAGACGGCGGGGGAGCTCTCGAGCTCAGCGGTCTGTGGCTTGTAGGGCTGGAAAAGGTGTTCAGTTAAGTCAATGAGAAGAGAAAAGGGGGGGAGAGGGGGGGGGGGAAGGAGGAGCATTAGAGACCGAAAGTGGCAGAGAGAAAGTGAGGGGCATCGCAGACAATGCGGCAGCAGGGAGGAGCGAGAAAGGGTGAGAGGACGACGATTTCTCACCTCTTCAGTCTCAACTGACGATGGACCTCTCTCGAGCTGGATCAGGTGAAACTCCTCCTCTTCTCCTCGAAGGACCCCCAGCTGCACGATGGTGCCGAGGGGGCCGAGGATCATGCCGGCGAATTTCTTCATGGACTTCCCTCGCACGCTGAACCCGTCGACCGTCTGGATCACATCTCCTGTCCTGACCGTCCCGGCAATGTCAGCAGGCCCCATCCTCGCGATCCTTTTCACAGAGAAGAAACCTGCTGCGGTCTGCACGAAAGTGATGCCGACACCAAACATCTCGTTGCTGCCCGCAGGAGGAGGCTTCTGCTGCTCTTGTGGGAGAAGAGGAGCTGCCTGGTCTCCCATCTCGTTCCACACTAGGTCAGGCACCCACGTCCTCCTCAGCATGACTGCCTGCGTCTGCTGCTCCGAGGCGTCGAAGGCCGACGAGGAGCGGAGCTCGAGCTTCACGAAGCTTCCCATGGGGCCATTGAGCATCTTGGAACATTCATGGAAGGTTCTCCCCCGGCAGGAGCAGTCGTTGATGGAGACAATCTCGTCCCCGTGCGTTAGGCAGCCGTTCCTCTCGGCCGGGCCTTTCTCTGAGATATCCGACACATACGGGAACTCCCCGCCCATCTGCAGAGTTATCCCGACCCCGGACAGCTCCAGTCGCTCCGACCCGACGGAGGAGGTGGAGGTGAGGGAGGGAAGTCCATCCTGCAGGCCCCTCCCTTCGTGCTCCTCCGTCACCCTCAGCCGCTCCGACTTGCCCTTGGACAGAGTCGCTTTCCTGACTCGCACCCTCGGTCTCATCTGCCCCGATGACGTCATCATCCTTGCTCGCTGCGTCGCGCTCTCGTTGTCGTACTGCTCGCTCCTCCTCAGCATCACCTGCCTGGTCTGCCCTGAACCCGGCTTCTGCAATCCCAGCTGGACCGATGTCCCCTCCTTCCCGCTCAGCAGTTTGCGCAAGAGCAGGGACGGGCTCTTGTGCAGGTAGACGTTCTGCCCGTCAATGTCCACCAGGATGTCGCCCACGTCGATCATGCCGCAACGCTGTGCAGGCCCTGCACTGCTGAGCTCCGACACCACGAAGTAGCCCTGCTCGTCCGACTCGAACTGCAGCCCGACCCCGAACTCCTCCTCCTTCCTCTTCTCCTCCCGCTCAGCGCTTATCCTGCGGTGGTCGAACACGCTCTGCGTCACCATGTCGCTCGAGCTCTCGCTGCTCTCGTCGTCCTCCTCGTCCGATCGAGCCTCTCTGTACTTGAACCCGAGGATTCTGCCCTTGCTCTTGATCTTGGCCAGGCCCGGGATGGTGCAGACTCGACCTGACTGGAGGAGCGATTTCTTCTTGGACTTCCTGTCCTTGGAGGAGGACTCTAGAGCCCTCTTCAAGAAGTCCTCCAGGGCCTTGAGCGAGGAAGAATGCCCTGACGCCTTGAGGCTTGCAGACACGACCCCCCCATGGCTCTTGAGGAAGTCCACGAGGCAGTCAACATCATCCTCAGCAAGCTGCTCCTCGTCTTCGTCGATCGATGAGTTTGCGAGATCTTCCCAGCTGTTGATCAGCCTGTCAACGAACTGGTTCAGGTGCTGTTGCATCCCCTCAACAACCTCCTTGAAGGCTGAAGCAGCGCCGAAGCTCGGAGGGAGAGACTCCGTGTAGTAGCTGATGATGCCATTTGCCATCTCGCGCAGAAGCTTGCCGTCCTCCTCATCCAGGGAATTCGCCTCAACGCCGAACTCTGTCGGATAGAGCATGGCCGGCACCACCAAGGAAAGGATGAAGAGCTTCACCGCGGCCTTCAGGCGCATCTCCAGCTTGACCCCAGCTCTCTTCAGCAGCTCCAGCATGAAGCTGATGGACAGCTTGAGGATGCCTGGGTACTCGCTCGAGCTCGAAGTCACCGAGAACAAGAGCTGAGAAAATGCCATCACAGAGTTTTCATGCAGATCCGCACGAGAGGCAAACAAGCGCTTGTTGCGTTCACACACTTGGGTGACCCCCTGCCGCACCCACAGGTCAGCTGGCGTCACAGCTTGGGGCGGTATACCTCTATGAGGCATCCGCAAGGCTTGACGGACAGACCAACCGACAGGCAGGAAGAAAGGAATCTAGCGAGCAGTTTCAGTGGACGAGGAGGTGGAGGAGGATTAGACCTGCAAGTGAGGGATTCGGGATGCAGACAGTCCAGGTGAGCGCTGTCGTCTCGTTTCGATCGGGACTCCAGTGTTCGATACTCGTTCCTGAGAGCAACTTTGGAGAACACATGCACCCTGCGCAAAGAGAGGAGAGTGGAGGTAAGAATCCTGCAGGGAGCGCAGACTCGAGGGACATCTTACATGTCAACATCATCAAGGAGGCGAACTGTGGCTGAGAGAGTCTCGCGATGCTTGCGGAAGTGAAACTCATCTCCCTTGGTGCAGAAGGAGACCACGGCAGAGAGTATCTAGTCCAGCACACGCTCAGCTGGTTTGAACGCGGGGTGGATCGTCGAACTCACCGCAAAGTTGTCAGCTGGTGACATCACCAACTTCACCACGTCCTCGATCTGTGAATTCAGCCTCAGCCCAGACAAGTGGAGCAAGTCCTTCCGACCTGCGGGCGGCGTTGCTTCGCCTGCACTCTCCTTCGCTCCAGGGGCTCGAATTCCTTGCAGAGGGTCCCCTCCAAGAAGGAGACATCATACTGCAATGGCTGCATCTTCTGCAAGATTCAGCACTGATGTCAGAGGACACTGAGGGGTCCCAGCCTTCCTCCTCGACCTTATATGCTGAGAAATATCGCTGGACTTCCGAATGAACGAATGAATGGAGCCCATTCAAGATCGTCGACTCCACCTGCAAGGAATTAAGGAATCCGTCGGAGGCGAACGAGAGATATGAGGAGAGCTGGACCTGTACAATGACATCGGGCAGGTAGTACTCGACCAGCATGGCTTGCATCTTGTACGCCTTCTCCAAGGTCTAGAGCAGATTTAGGAGGAGTCCATGGCAAGCTCGAAATGTACTTCAAACTTTTTCTTCAACTCCGGGATCTGATTCTTCTTCTCATTCTGTCTCTCAACAATCTGAGCAAATGTCAAATACTGAACAATTCAAAATGAATCTGTTACATTCAGCTGTATACTTGCAACATCCATCCTCTCTCGCGCTTTTTCCAGGCCAATGACAGATTCCTACGAGTTGCATCAAAGAATGAAGCTCAACAAGAGAGCACCTCTCACCTGTGCAAATCCAACATGAACTCGGAACGCAAAGTCTAGAGCACCATGAAAGGTGGAAAGGGAGTTCTTCGCTTCTTCTTCAAACTTCTGCATCCTTTGTGCAGGAATCGATTACACTTTGTGATGCAACATTTCACTCACTGTTGCAGGGAGCTGCAAATCTTGCTCAACGCCTTGGAGCACTGAGGACTTTCCCAGCTCAAGAAGCAGGACGACCAGTGCGGCTTCTCATCTCGCATCACATGTTAGTTTCCCAACCTCACCGACAACTCCGGGCATCACTTGTGGCGGTCAAGCTTTGTCTGAGCATCAAGTCGGTGTTGAGATCTATCATGAGCTTCCACAACCTGTTCCATGATAGTCAAGAGCTCAGTCTCATCTCCTCATCTCTCACTTGATGTACAGGGTGTCGAACTCCAGCAAGACCTCCTCGAGGTCCTGGTCATGACGAGTGGCGGAGGAATGGAACAACTTGGTGTCTTCAACACTGTTAGCATGCCCCTCAGGACCGCAACTATCTTTACCATCTTGATCTTCAACTGAGTTCTTCACCTCTTCCCTTGACCCAACCCCAGGAATGTATTTCAAGAAGTTGCCAAATTTTTTGCGCCACAGCCCTTCCGCCTGCAGACGGAACCCTTTCCCTTCAGTGTCATCCGCGTTGATACAGTTGTCTTCACGAAACTCAGCTTCAAGCTCTTCGGCGGCCTTTTGCCGGCAATGTGCCACAAATGATGGACCCATCATGACATAATATCTGACAGACAAGGAAAACATCAGATTCTTGCGATTCAATACTTGAAAACTTGAATGACAACATTCCTTCTTCTAGGAAGTACGTTAAATCACAAATATTTTTCGTTTGGTATATGATCCTACATCTCAAGCTAATCATACGATGGATTTCCCAGCAATTTGCTATCGTCAGTGTTGAGGCAAACCCTAGAATTGCTTCCTTGTCCTCGTCCTCGTCCTCGTCCTCGTCCTCGTCCTCGTCCTCGTCCTCGTCCTCATCTTCTGTGTTCCTGGCTATTTCATCCTTCATCACACTTATTTTCTCCTCCATCTTGCCCATCTTGCCCACCATCTTCATATCCCTAACGTCATCGTTGCTTCATCATCAGTCGCACCACAAATTCAACCACCTCCTTTCCTCCAACATCACATTCAAGTACCCCCACCAGGTCAATCTCTTCAGTACCCTCCTTCACCTCCTACCCTACCTCCTTTTGGTAAACAAATTTCCATTGAAGGTACCTACTTTCACTACCCACCTTCATTTCTAAAACAACCATCGAACGAAAGTACCCCACTCGGATTCACTTAGGACTACCCCCTACCCTCGAAGATAGCTCTGAAGAGGCGGGGGCAAGCAGAACCCATGGGCAAACATTGGGCCGGGCCCTGCGTTTGGCCCACCCAAGTGATGGCTACCTGTCATACCCGGAGTTGCATCAACCCTTCAGTCACGTTGTGCCTCAGCTTGAGTCAAGCTCGGAAGAGCAAGGCTCCTACGGTATCATTCGGCTGAGTGGCTGGCAGTGCCATCGGAAGTGAACTGAGAGGACTCAACAAATTGGCAGTGCTGTATAGAACAGTTGTGCTCTTTATATCCGGCTCAATGCCATGATGCGAGACGGTCTCCCTTGTCTCTTCGTTGTAAAGGTTCTCTTGATAGTTGTTCCGCTCTTTTGGGCCGTCACGGGGAGATGTTGATAGCCTTAGTTGTGGATGCCACATCATTCAAGCAAGCAACAGTACAGATTTGTTTGCGTCATTCGACGAATTCATGACTAAGACAAAAGGGTACAACACGACAACAGACTGGCAATGATCTAAGCTGCTATCTCGGCGTCGCACATCAGAAAGACTCTGCGGGCAACATCATCAGTAATCAGCAAGCATATATCGACTCGTACCTTGATCCTGTTCAAGTCATGGCTTTGGCTCGCTGTCGTCCTCAGATTTTCGCCTATGCTTTTCCAACTTTTTCAATCCTTTTTACAGGGGTGGGGTAGAAGAATTTGTTGGGAATCGCAATGGCGATCCCGCGACAAACTGTTTCGAGGATGAATATCTCAAGAATGAAAATCTGTACAATGCAAAACAAACATTTTGTATTTAGAGATACATACAAATTGTCATTCTCTATACTTGTTCGCTTTGTACACGTCTTAATTTTTGACATTTTGTCCTTTCTATCTCTTCTTCCGTAGACTTACAACCAGACAAAGTTCGTAAACCCTGAAATCTAGGCATTTGTCCTGTGAATCCTCCTCGTGTATCCAAAGATTGAGTATGTATACGTTTCCGAGATCGAGGTTGGGACCTGCACTCATTCTCTTTGTCCCGTGTTCCTTCCTCTGCGTTGAAAAGCTTCTTCTCCCCACGCACTTAAACTTTTGGCACTTAAACTTTTGGTTGAAAAACCAATGTACATGGGGACAGGGGGTGTGCTCGCACATCCATCTTGTGCAACCACACTGATGGCATCTTCAGCCAGTTCAGCAACTGTATGCTTGTAAAATTTCTCATTGTACTTGTACAACTCGTTTTGAAGTTCTGATTCGTTGACAGGCAGATCGCCATTCGCCATTCCCTCCAGTTTTCCTATCAATCGAGGAATTTCTACATCCATCTGTTCACAGCCTTCAATTACTGTCTTGAGGTAACGTTGATGTGGTGTGAACCTGACATCCTCTGGAGATTCGCCTCCGGTTGTCAAACAAAACTTTTCCTTGCGATCTTCAAGCAGGTCAAGTCGCTGAGCCAAGTCAGGTTCATGACTTGTTATACCCCCCAGATCTGCTTCACATTCCTCAAACACAGAACAAAATCCTGCATTTATCATTGTTTTGTCGATCGCACAACAGTTCACTCCAGTCTGACAATGCTCAGGATTCATTCGACGGAATTCATCCATCATAGATGTGCACACTCTGGACCTATCATTGCCATGCAGTTTCATGAGATGCCTATCTCGTTTCTGAAGAGTGGATGTGGATGGCAGAGGTAAGTTGTGTAACATCTGGTCCGCATCAAAAGTTCCAGTATTTTTGTTCCCCGGCCCTGTGAGCAAGCGATATAGACCTGAGGTGCCGACATTCCAAATTGATGCAGCGAAACTCATGACTTGCTCAGAGTATCGCATGCCTCTAGTGTCCTTTGTTCGAAAGCCTTGTCGTATCCAGTCGCTCACTATGAATGGCATGATGGGGTGTTTGCTCTTCATGCCATCTCCTTCCTGACTGGCGAACATTACGACATCTGAAACTATGTCGGGAAGCTCAGCAGAACGGAGGTTATCCATCGCCCTTTCAACATGGCAGATGGTGAGAAAGCACTTGGCAGCAGGACTTTCGTCATTGGATTCTTCAAGAGACTCATGCTCTTCAAGAATGCTTCGGATGAAATCACGTCTATCCTCCAATGGCATTGACTTGAAGTTCTCGCACATTGTATGTGCGAGGAGAGCGAATGCTGTTTTGATATTGCTGTTCTGGTCTTGGCTAATATGTTCAGGCCTTACATACCTGCATGTGGCATGTCAGTACTCTGGTGCATTCCAGCTCGCTGGTTACCTTGAGTGATAATCGTGTATTTGCTTTTGTAGCTCGTCAACAGTGTCATAGTGCGAAGTGGCCCAATGTCTGATTTTCTTACACAATGCCTTTTGCTTTTGCCGATGATTCTTTACTTGAATTCGAAGCTTTTGCGCGTCTATGTGCAGCTGGAATTGATCATCATCGATGCATTTTGGCATCTGCTCCTTGTTGAAACGAGGTGAAGTAATGAAGGAAACAATTTTTGAAGCCCTCTGCATTCTGTCCAAAGAGGTCACCTAGAAGCGTCAACTTTGCTCGCACATGAGAAGTGTTGATGGTATGCTGGCTCAGCTTGAGATAACTAGCCGCTACTTGTAGCAAGCTACTTTCACTACCCACCTTCATTTCTAAAACAACCATCGAACGAAAGTACCCCACTCGGATTCACTTAGGACTACCCCCTACCCTCGAAGATAGCTCTGAAGAGGCGGGGGCAAGCTGTTTGGCCCACCCAAGTGATGGCTACCTGTCATACCCGGAGTTGCGGTTTTAGCCAGGGGTTTGGCGCACTTTTGGCGGGATTGAGAAGGTTTGTGGGTCTTGACTTTCGCGCCAGTTTGAAGCTCGTCTGAAAGTATTTCAATGCTCTCAACACTACCCGGTCTTTTTACCATCATGTACCCACTTAGATGTCATCATCCCAAGCCGAAGTTCTCTTTGAGCTCTGATTTCGACCTCCGAAAGCTCAAGCCTCCCCAGTCTAGCACTCCTCATGGAAAACAGCGTAACTATCGCCATGCAACTACTGCGCCGCTTTGTCTGGTCTGCTGGGAGGAGCCTCCATACAAGCCCCTCAGGCCTTCACCCGCGAGTACACTCCTTCACCAGAGCTACTCATACATCATCTCGCTATCACTCCTTCACCAGAGCTACTCATACATCATCTCGCTATCACTCCTTCACCACAGCTACTCATACATCATCTCGCTATCACTCCTTCACCACAGCTACTCATACATCATCTCGCTATCGCTTCTTCACCACAGCTGCTGATGCGTCATCTCGCAATCGCGCTTCAACATATCTCAAGCATGCGTGTGAGTTGCTGGAGATTAAAGATCCGAATGGGTCCGCCTATGTCGTTGCACTAGCGCTGAATGATAAGGATGCGGAGAAGCAGCTGCAGCTGCAGAAGGCGGATATCTATCATCAGATTATTGTCAACTACTACAAACGGCGAGTGTCATACATCTCTCAGAGGTGAAGACTTTGTTTGCCATGGTGTGGCCTCTACTGAATGATTGCACAAACACAGGTATCTGGTTGAGGATCTTTTTAGGAAAGCTATGGATATCATTGCCAACAGCAAGGACGGCGGCGAGGAGATCAACTCTGTACAGAAAGGCTTGCCGCGGAAGGACTTGGAGCTGATGATTCAAAGACAGCTTTCTATGCGTGCGATGAACAGGCACTTGCAGACGAATAATAGCTTACGACTGGCCGTATGGAAACGGATCGGGTTACCAGAGGACCTTTTGATGCCTGGTTTATCAGAGGAGAAGATGTTGTATGGGTACCTGTCGGAACACATCCATGGACCGACGGGGCTGTTTGTGTTTTTATCTTCACGTACAGCTAAGGAGGAGATCAGATTTTTCAGCGAAGTTGCACATGTTTTCAAGAAGGAGGTGGACTTTTTCGATGACGCGTCAGCAGAAGAGGGAGAGCTGATGGAGACTAAATCTATCCTGGAAAAGCATAGGCGAAAATCTGAGGACGACAGCGCTGAGCCAAAGCCATGACTTGAACAGGATCAAGGTACGAGTCGATATATGCTTGCTGATTACTGATGATGTTGCCCGCAGAGTCTTTCTGATGTGCGACGCCGAGATAGCAGCTTAGATCATTGCCAGTCTGTTGTCGTGTTGTACCCTTTTGTCTTAGTCATGAATTCGTCGAATGACGCAAACAAATCTGTACTGTTGCTTGCTTGAATGATGTGGCATCCACAACTAAGGCGATCAACATCTCCCCGTGACGGCCCAAAAGAGCGGAACAATATCAAGAGAACCTTTACAACGAAGAGACAAGGGAGACCGTCTCGCATCATGGCATTGAACCGGATATAAAGAGCACAACTGTTGTATGATACAGCACTGCCAATTTGTCGAGTCCTCTGCCACGGAGTCCACTTCCGATGGCACTGCCACTCAGCCGAATGATACCGTAGGAGCCTTGCTCTTCCGAGCTTGACTCAAGCTGAGGCACAACGTGACTGAAGGGTTGACAGCCGAGCCAACCCCTGGTGTTGGGATTAAAACTGATACCAATATTTAGTTAAATACCCCCCCCTTCCTTTCCTCATCGCGCCTCCATGCAGAGCGTTCGGGGCACTATGGCGGGGGATTTAGGGGGTGCTGCATGCCATGGCAGGGTGTCACGAGAAAATTCGAATCAAAGTTTTGGCGGGCAAAGCTATGTTGCCCCACACCATGGGCAGGCCGAGGCCTCCAGCGAGGCCTCCAGCGAAAATATGCTCATCATGCCACAGACGAAGACAGATGACCAGCATTCGAAAGTGGCATGGTGTGTCTATGTGCACAACTTGTGTTGCAAGGTTGAAAAAACACAATGATTGCAATGATCTTGAGCAGATCCTGCTCTCTCAATGGGATGGTGCCTTGGTTTTCAAGCTGTTGGATTTCATGCAATGTCATGGCCATGCAACTTTATCTGTGGAGTGTGAAGACGAGAATCTTTTAGCTTCAGCGACCCATTACCTCAAGCGGAGTCTTCATTCTGTATCCTTGTATGAAGTCCAGAACAAACTAAAGGTCCTCGGAGATGTCTAGGGGCCTACATCAGAAGGATTCTCGAGATGTTTTCTCCAGCACTACACACAGGTTTTCGAACAACAAGCATCTGGTAAATCACATGGAGGCACAAAGGCCATTTATGAGCACTTGAATCGACTTCATACACGTATTGGCAATATTCACAGGAAGCATCGAAACCTTCTTTCTCGAATGGAAGAATGGTCTACTGCTCACTTCGAGAATTTGAATTCATTGCAAACTACTATACACGATTACTTTGTGAAGTAAGTCTGAGATGTTGTTTATTTCCATGCCAGTGACCTGATGATCATTGCACAGGTATGCAAGAATGTCGGATATGCATGTTGACACAAGTGACACAAGATTCGCTTTAGATTCGCTTTAGAGAAAGAGATGTTTTGCAGGCTTCAAATATTTTGCAGACGGAACGGATATGAAGAAGTTCTTTCATTGGCCAACCACAATGACGAGGAGGAGGAAACATTCACTCCTTGGGAGATGGAGCGAAGAATAGCTGATGGACTAAATGACTTTGATGAACACAAGATTCGCTTTAGATTCGGCGAATGGTTATCCAATCCCGTCCTCTCTCCAATTACGAACAAGTTGCTGTTTTTCTCACCGTGCATCAATCACTTGTTGAAGAATGTAAGGCATTCCATTGGATCAGGGAAGTCTCAATCGTCTTCTACGGAAGCCCAGATATGGCATAAAGCTTACAGTGATATCGCCAAGAAGAATCCTGCTTGGATGACTCAGATGGAAGTCGACGGGACCGCCGATCCACAATCGGTGGATATCATGCTGAAGATGTTCAGTGACAAGGCCATCAGTCTACTAAAGGCAGAAGGGCATGAAGCGACAGCAAGAATGGCAAAGGCTATGTCTGGCCTGCACAAAGCATTCGATGAAAGAGGGCTGAAAGTTTCAGAGAGGATACGTCTCGTTCAAGAGGGTCGAAGATGGCTATTGGAAGGCATCGACTGGACCAGTGTCAGCCAAAAACATGTCAAGGGACTATCATCTGTAACATTTGAAGGCTTCATAGTTGCAATTGATGCTCGTCTGCAAGTACAGCAGTATGTGAGGGATAAGAATCATGCGCTGGGTGATAGAGACCATGAATTCAATTCACGAACTCTCTGCACGGATAGTGTAGAGAATCTGTGGTCCTTGATCGGCCATCTAAACAAGAAAGATTTTCTGAGATAATTCAATCAGACATGCATAGAATTATCTAAAAAGGTGGATCCAAACCTGCCTTTTGTATATGAGCATTCGAAGAAGCGAATTGTCCTGAGCAAACCGCACGACCGTGAAGCTTTCAATGCACGGGATGGATCTGATAATGATGTGGAGCCAGACAATAGTACGGAGAAGAACAATCGAAAGCGAGTATATGCTAAATCAGGGCAATGGGATGAAGGATTAACAGGTAATATGCAACGGTCCCGGGGATTGCGTAGCATTGCTGGCTGCAAGTAGAAAAAAGAGAGTACGTATTGTAGAAAATATTAAACACTGCTACGATGACATTCAAATGAGTGATACCATGATATAGATTTTACAATTTCCTGATAGGCTATGGTGGTTTCACGATTGTCATCATTGCACAGGCTGAGTTAATCATCCTTAAACCTGGTCGCCGCCTTGCTGCCATTGCGATTTCCTGCAAACTCACCCACCCCCTCCTGAAAAGGTACCCCCAAGATATCGTACAAATACACCGGTACTAGACCCTTTTATTGGGAGTTCCACCCCCGTGGGCCGGGGGCAAGGTCCGATCCGGGTGCTGTGTAGCTCTCAGTGACCGTACGGGCACTCCTATCCCAGTCCGCCGTTTCCTCGGAGGGCCGGGGCCCGGAGGATCCTCCGATCCGAACAGTGATTCGCCGGGGCCCGGCCCGGGCCCAGTCCGCCTGCTGCCGACCGTCCCACGCTTCAAGAGACGAGTCCGCCTCTGTGGTCTATGATACTGCAGTTGTACCGGGGGAACGGTCCCGTATGAGCCTTTGCCGGTGCGCCTATGAAACAGGGTCATAGGGCTAGTACGGCAAAGTAGTACGACAGTACGGCTCTGGTCACTGGGCTGGGCCGGGCTGGGCTACCGTACTACGGTAGCTACCGTGCTTTCGATAAGGAGGTAGGGGTCATGAAAGTCAGGGTGGGACCCCTACATAGCCGGGCCTATCAGGGGCTACCGGTAGGTATATCGGTGGTTTCTGTGTTGAACTTGGTCAGGGGGTACTCAGGTGATAGTACGGTCGACCTTGACGCTAAAGAAGATTGCGCCAGGGGGGGGTGGCCACCACAGAGTCAGCACCACTACCCCCTTTTTCATATCTTACCACCCTCAGTTTCTGAGGCACTACAGATACTTTTGTGGGGACCACCCACCCTGCAACGGGAATGCAACTAATAAGCCACCAGCACCCACCCATAAGATTTAACTTTTCCACCAACTTGGCCTGGTCGAATCACCCCTATTGTTAACCATGACTACCCCCACCTCTGACCTGCACCTTTACCCCCACCCTGATTTCTGAGCTGGCAATCTCTACGAGTGGTCCTTTTCCACTACTACTCTTGTCGTACCCCTACCCCCTGATTCCCTATTACCACCCCCCTCGTCCTGCAGACTGCCACAAAACAATCACCCCCCCCAACCTTGTGCTCCACTTGTATGGCCACCACTCACTTCAATTCCACCCCTTCCTTTCTCCCACCCTACCCCCCCATGTCCCTCAATTTTCGTATCTCTCATCCTCTTTTGTCACCCTCTTTTATGTACCCACCCTCCGTCCCCACCACCACCACCCCTCCATTTTGAGTTTATCCTACCCACCTGCCGCTACTTTCAAACCATGCATGAAAGTTACCGTGGCGGCCCGATGGTCGCACACATGGTAGCGAGGGCATGGATGCAAGCATTCCCCTCCTCTGAGAACGCTTTACTGAATGACTACACATACCTTTGTGCTGATCTTATCTTCATACCTTAGAGTACCAGTGCCTGATAGACTTGTACGCCTTCGTTTTTCAAGAACTCAGCGTGATCATGTGAATTGACAGCAAGGACTTTGACATGCGGGACAATACCTCATGATTGATCTCTGTCTGCTCGAATTTTTTCTTGCATGGTTGAAGATTTCTCACACGTAGCTTGATGTTCTCACGTCTTGTTAGGGGTGGACGTGTTATGTCGTTTTTGGTGCATTTTTCCCGGCTTGTTTGTTGTTTCCAGGTGCATATTTTCCCAATTTCCCTCAGTTTCATTCGTATCACAATTTACTTCCTCACTTCATCCATCAATTTTACATGTTTTCGGCTAGAATCCTTTCGCCCATTGCGATTGTGACTGGCTCTTTTGTAGCTGCCTTTTGATCTGGCTTGACGAAGACGACATGCGTTGAGCAGTATTTGGCTGCCTCTGAGTCTTTCTTGGCAGGTCGATGTCGGATACTGACAGCCTTGCAAGGAAAGGAAAAGCTTCATCTGAGGACAACATCATAGACCCGTTAGCTCCTAGCAAAGTTGAATTGAGCAGCAAAATGGAGTTGCCCGAAATGAATCAGGATGAAAGCACACTCAATGGAATTGTACAACTGCAGGTGAACGACTCTGATGACGATGACAGCGAATCACAAACAAATTCGAGCAAAACACTGTCTCATACTATGAAAATAGAAGACAGCCTGAGTCTCAATATGACTGAGGCAAGAGACGCGGAATCAAAATTATCCATCCTCTCGGGAAGTGAGCAGTCGACGCCAAGCTCGCCTGCGCTTGCAAACGCGATATCATCTTTGAAGTCACCTTCGTTTGGAAACGAGCAGTCGACGCCAAGCTCGCCTGCGCTTGCAAACGCGATATCATCTTTGAAGTCACCTTCGTTTGGAAACGAGCAGTCGACGCCAAGCTCGCCTGCGCTTGCAAACGCGATATCATCTTTGAAGTCACCTTCGTTTGGAAACGAGCAGTCGACGCCAAGCTCGCCTGCGCTTGCAAACGCGATATCATCTGTGAAGTCACCTTCGTTTGGAAACGAGCAGTCGACGCCAAGCTCGCCTGCGCTTGCAAACGCGATATCATCTTTGAAGTCACCTTCGTTTGGAAACGAGCAGTCGACGCCAAGCTCGCCTGCGCTTGCAAACGCGATATCATCTTTGAAGTCACCTTCGTTTGGAAACGAGCAGTCGACGCCAAGCTCGCCTGCGCTTGCAAACGCGATATCATCTGTGAAGTCACCTTCGTTTGGAAACGAGCAGTCGACGCCAGCAAAACCTGTTTTTACTTGGAGAAGGGCGGACGAATTTGCGCATGCTACTGTCGATATTCTGAGAAGAATCAATGCTGATCTTTGCAAAAATAAGGATCTAAGGAAGATTCAAGAATTGTATCAGACAGAGATTCATCGAAATCCGCGGAATGTCGAGATATTGAGAGCCTACTCATGCTTTCTCGCTGGGATTGGAGAACGGAATTCTGCTGAAAAATATTTGCAGGAGGCTCTCCAGATCAATCCACGCTCACTAGAATCCTCAATCTCTTACGCAGAATTGTTGTTGGCAGGAATTGATTATAAGCGACGCTTTCATGAGTTACAGAAGGCTGAAATGCTCCTCCTGAGAATACAAGACATCTTTCCGGACAACCGAAGAATACAACTGCTCTTAGACAGAATTACTTCCACAATATCGAAGCATGACATGAGCATGTTTGTCTCTAGCTCTGGATTTCTCAATATTCAGGTATAGCTTCTGTTTTCTTTGATAAGCCACATTTATAAGAATTTATTCAGGGGAAAAAAGACAGGCAAGAATCGATGCCAAGTTTCACTCCGCAGCGCAGAAGAGCACAGATTTCTACATGTTTCAACATGCTGAAGGAAGCCGTATCAACCTTTGAAGAGGAACTTTCAAACATCAAGCATGAAGAAAAAGACAAGTCCATTAACCCGGAGAAAGCGGAAGAATTAAAGCAGAAGGCTGAAGAACGCCTGAACAGGGTGAAGCTTGAATGCCTGGTATCAGGAATGCTTCAGGTGTTTTTGATGTGTCTCACGGAATCTGGACAGAGGGAAGACATGATAAACAAAGACTCAAACTCCAAACCGTTCTCCTTTGAGGTAACCTATCTCCATTGCAATGAAATGGATTTAACGCAAGAATATTTAGCATGACAATGATTCGAGCAAAGGCAAATCAGAAAGAGACACGCGGAAGGATGAAGACGATGAGGTGAAACTTGTGCGATGTATAATGATGTCTTTCCGATTGACATTTTAAAATTAGGATGTATTGTCAAGAGGAAAGAAGAAGAATGACAAATCTATGTTTTTCTGCATCCCGATCTCACTTTGAATGTATGTCTGTATCTAAACACTCTTGAACACGTCGGCGGAAGGTAGGTGGAGCTGAAATTATACATTGTACTGTTGGATGTTGTTAGTTTCGAATCTGAACGAGAGGTTCGGATCCGTTTGATGTAACCTGAGGAGCATGTCACAATCACAAGTAAATTAAATCTCTCTTTGCCGTACAAAGTTCCCGGGGATGTAACCCTGGTACTTCATCCCAGGTCGACTGGCCAGGCACCAGCCATCCGGACGGATGAAGATGACGTCAAACTTCTCTCCCTGCGCAGCCAGTGAGAGCTCGGCAATCAGCCTCGGTCTGCTCACCTTGTGGATATGAAGCTCCATTCTGTGGTCGGGGGGGAACGGAAGCGAATCGGAGGCCTCGTAGTCATAGAGGCCAGTGACCTCTAGCGGGGGGCTGAAGTACTCTGATGCCAAAGGAGGGGGTGAGTTGCTGCTGCCATGAGCGGGCTGGACTTACCCAACGCGTGCTTAACAGTAGCATTCGCACTGTCCTGCTCCTGCAGCTGCTGAGGAAACAAAATCACTCCCCGAGCTCGCTATCGAGTTGCTGTCATGCACACCTTCCCTTCCACACTTCGCAGGGCTCCTGCGCAGTAGATGTGATTCGATTCAATCGCTATGTCCAGCGCTGTCTTGCCCTCGTTGTTCTTGAGCAGCACAGCTCCTCGCTGCTCCCCCGTCAGAGCTCACACACGTGCCGGCACTTCGACTACCTGCAGCAAGATCTTGCAATTGTTGATCTTCCCCTTTCGAGCTGCAAGATGGAGTGCCGTATCTCCCTCCTCGTTCTGCATGTTCACATTGACCGCGTCCTTTCTTGCGTCCAGAAACGACTGCAGGGCCTGAGGTTGGCCGTGCTCGGATAATGTCAGCAGGTTATCCAGCAGGACTCCCTGATTGATCGAAGACACGCTCGGTCTTGTGGTAGGGAAGCGGTAGCCTGTTTTGCTCTTCCCCTGCTCTTTGTTGCTCGATAAGTTTGAGCAGCAATCGCACTTCAATCCCTTGTCGATGCTCGAAATTTCTGCTCCCATGGTCCTTGAACCGTGACACGGAGTCCGAACGTCCCGTGAACCCTGTATGCGCCAAACTTGATCTTCCAGCTCCTCTTACCTTGTTCGGCTTACCTCCCTGCTCCTCTTCCTCTCCTCGTCTCCTCCTCCCCTCCTGCTCAGTCTCTGTACTTCATGCCGCACTACTGGCTGATAACAGCGGACCGATGGAACGTCACATTTCACTGTTCAAACATTTTCACGTTGCTTTTTCAAATATGTATTTTTTAATTTAAAATATTAGTGTTTAATTTGGGTCTTAGTGCGCCAGTCGCCAGTAAGTCAAACTTCGGATATAAAGCTTCAAACTTTGGATATAAGTTTGAAGTTTGTACCAAAAGCCTGGTGATGTGAAAGTTGGAAAGTTTCGTCTGTTGGCGGGAGTCGAATCGCAATGGCTTCGTAAATTGCATAGTGGGATAGAAAGCAGGAGCAGGAGCAGGAGCAGGAGCAGGAGCAGGAGAGGGAGCAGGATCAGGAGACATGGAGGCATCAAACCAAGATTACGAAGATGAGCAAGCACCCAATGAAAGCAGGTCTGCAGAGACGAGCAAAAAAGAGACCAACGATGCACCCAAAGTCGAGAAGAAGGTGAGTAGTAAAAGCTTGACCAAAGCACCTCCGACTGCCAAGTCCCAAGGCTCCACCCAAGATAATGCTGGTGGTAACGAGGAGCAGAAGGATTTAATGAAGATGATAGTACAGATGAATAGAAAGCAAGCCTCACAACAGTCTGAGGGCCATGCTATCTTGGTCGGGACAAAATCTTCCGGGAAATCGACTTTGATCCAACGATGCAAGAGCTCTGACAAAGACGACGAACTACAACCAACAATTGCCCTTGACTACTCGTTTGCTCGAACCGTCGACAAGGGCAAGACAGGAAACAAGGATGTGGCACATTTCTGGGAGGTTGGAGGAGGGACATCTCTGCCTGATCTGTTGGATGTGCCATTGAATGAGAATAATCTCAAGAATGTTGCGTTCGTTATAGTCGCAGATCTCTCCAAACCGAGCGAGGTTATCGCAGTGGTGCAATTCTGGTTGAGGAAGCTTGAGAGGAGGATACAGACTTTAGAGCAGATATGCAAGAAGGACCCGAAACAAGCGAAACTCATCGAGATGCTCAAGGACAGGTCGATCAGGCGATTCGGCGATGGGGGGGAGAAGCACAAGGACATGCAGGGACCCTTGAGCAACTTGTTCAAGATTCATCCCGTCAACATTGTGATCGTAGCGAGCAAATATGATGAGTTTGCACACAAAGATCCGGAGCTGAAGAAGGTCATGAGCCGGACTCTTCGTTTCCTGGCTCATACAAACGGGTCATCGTTGCTGTACACGTCGCAGAATGAAAAACAGCTCATCTCGAATTTCCGCCAGATCCTGAGTCAATATCTCCTCAAGGGCCAGGTTTGTCGACGATGTCCACCAAGACATCTGCTTTGATGCATGTGTTGCAGCAAGTGAGGAAGGAGCAGAGGGTTGTAGATCATCTCAAGCCTCTCCTGGTTCTCTTGTTGTCTCTGCACTTCCCTGCCAACTGTTTCACCTGCAGGTTCCAGCGGGTAGCGACTTGTTGGAGGATATCGGAGCACCTCCGGTGAGAAATGAGACGCAGTGGGTTGTGTTCCTTCCTCACTAGTGCCGGTAGGTGGACGTGTCGTCTCTAGATCGCTCCAAGCTGTCGGACCCGCTCCATCTTTGGTTTCGCAAAGTTTTGAGAGTGATAGTGCCTGAAAGTTTGAACCTAGGCTGCACTACTTCGAGAGTTGTTTTGGGGAGATCCCATCGCTGCATGCTGGTGAGAGCGGGTGCGGATTTCCTAGCTGCCTTCTGATCTACGTGACAGACGAAGGTCCCGCTTTCATCTTGGATCCTAAGGGGCAGGTACGCGCAACACGCGGAGGGGTTCGAGTAAGACACCTGAGCTTCCGACGCAGTACAAGGAGGCTTCGATCGACAAGGCGCTTGCTTACAAGGAGGAAGATCTCAAGATGTATAAGGAGATGCAGGAGAGGGTGCGTGGATGACATTGAATGTCTCGCAAGGACTTCACAGGTTGTGATGGTGTTTGATAGGAGAAAGAGGAGCAGGCCAAGGAAGCCAAGCCTCCACCGACTCGTAAGGTGTCCAAAGCACCTTCAATAAGGTCGAAACCAAAGTCAAACGCGCCCAGTCAAGAATAAGTAGCATGCTGCTGCCCGCTTGCAGCAAACGTTCTTTCTAGACGTAAACTCCAACGAACCACTTGGCTTCACACTTCAAAGTTGCTCTACAGACTAGATAGGCACAGGATGTCGCGCTGGTTTTTATATCATAGAATCGCAGCAGCTCACTTCGAGAACACAACCATCAAACTTAAAGGCCGAGCTTGGTGCGGCGCCAATTCCTTCGCTTTGAGTTATACCTGCAATGCTGGTCATGCCAAGACCTCAGGCCTCACATCGCGCTTGTCACCTGATCTTATTGTCCGTCCTTAGACGAATCCATTGAGGGATCTGCCTGTTCTGACGCGCTTTCTTTGCAAGAATTTTCTTGATCTTGAAGGACTTGTGAGCAGGCTGTTTGAATAATGTCAGATAACGATCAAGGTGCTGAAACATGTGCGAGACTGTGATGAAGCCTGCATTATGACTGTAATCCCTCCGATGAATGTTTCGAATGAATGGAGTACGAGCAGGAGCAGGAGCATGCTACGAGAAACACGTACAAAATCGCCCCCGATTCCCCCTCCTCCCGTTCAGATAACTCCCCCTTTCATAAGATCCAACGGACGGTGCAGTGCACGATACATCAACTTAGACATCAATTCGAATAAAGTAACTATTGAGAAGCTCAACATCAACTCTGTCCCGTTCACATTAGAGCGCAACAAATCATGCGAAATGATGTGAAGATGTAAAGATAAGTCGACACCGGGCAAGACAGCTTTGCGAACGCTCTGTACATCAATTTTGGACAAGAGGGTTGGGTGACAGTCAACATATTCGGCACGAAGTAATGATATAACAAGGAAAGGAACAGAATCAAACAAAGTTACACAATCAGACGAACAGCATGCCACCCAATCCACATCACCAAGAGAAAATGCGCATGGCACGGCAAGCCCAGAACAGAGGCGATGGGGATGGAGAGTGAGGACAAGGAAGGAAGGTAGACTCGTGGAGATGGAGAGATTTATCGTGATTGTGGGTACAAGAGTAGGGGAGCATGCTGTCAGGCTGCTGCATCGCCGCCGAATCCTCCAACTTGCGCACTCACCATAGCGACAGGCTTCACGAGAGCACGAGGAGGAGGAAAAAAAGACTTTACAAACATTTAGGATAGTTTAAATTATTTTAAATGTGTAGGGTACACTATATTTCATTTATAAAAGTTTACAAATTGTTATAGTAATTTAAATTTCAAATTATATTATACATAATGATTAATATATATTTAAGTTTCAAAAATTCAGGTACAATGTGGCTGAAATCTCCATCAAGACCTCAAATCTAAAACTGTGTTTTAAGAGCCTTGCAAGCGCCCAGGTGAGATGCGATGCGATAGCCCCTGCCGCTGACCGCCATCGCCTCCTCCTCCATGCTCCTCCATGCTCTGAATCCCTCCATGCTCCTCCATGCTCTGAATCCCTCCATGCTCCTCCATGCTCTCAGACCCTCCATACCCCGCCATGCTCTGAGGTCCTCACCAGCTTCCAGGATAGCCACTCCCCTCACCGCCTGCTGGAAGAGGATGGCAAGCACGCATTACTCGGTCCATCGTGCTGCTCTCGAGGACAACCTGGAGTTGGTCAGCCAGGCGCCTCACTGCGATCTGCTGAGCATGGAGGAGAACACTGGCAACAGCACTCTCATCTCTGCAGCAGAGGGTGGAAGCGAGCGCTGCACCACCTTCCTCCTCAACCTCCAACCCCCCAAGATCGATGTCGATGCGGCCGGCATGATGGGTAACACTGCTCTTCACCGAGCTTGTAGGCGCGGGCATTCCAACATTGTTAGAATGTTGATTGAGGCAGGGGCAGATGTGAACAAACCCAACTCAAAGCAACAGTTCCCCCTCCACGTCGCAGCATTCTACCGCCACAGGGGATGCGTGGAGAACCTTCTCAAGAGTGACAAGATCGACACGGGGGTGCTGGACAGGAAGGGAAGAACCCCGGCGGAGGACACCAAAGACCCCGACATTGCAGAGCTGATTCGCCGCTGCAAGGCTTGATGCGCTCAATGCCGGACTGATGTGCTGTTTTCCTCCTCCTCATGCACTTTCGATGATACCGGGAGTGGAAATAAAAATCACCGTGTGAGTTGTGGATCATAGCAGGACTCGTCACTTATTACATGTCCGACGGACTGGCCGACGGCGGCTCAGCTCGCAACGAGTCACAGCCGCTGTGGGAGGCTGTCACGCGCCCTGATGATGGACTCCGAATGATCGGACTCGGAATTCGACCGTCGGACGGTCCGGGGCCCGGCCCCCGGGCCGGGACGGGCCGGGCCGCGATCCAAGGCGGGTTGCACCACACTTCATCAGTAGCCTGTGTATGCATATGAATCTGACTCTGCCCGAACCGGCGGGCCCGGTGGGTGTAATGCCAATCTTCTAGCTCACAGGAAGCTCCGCAAGCTCCGTATGATTACCGAGCCATTCGGAAAGCTGTCTGTCAGGAGCTTGGGTCGACAAAGGAGCTGCGGCTAGTACTGAAGTGACCGAGCAGTTCGACGAATCGAACGGTGGACAGCTGAAATGGACAACTTGGCAAGTTAAGTTATGTTCGCAAACTTGAAACTGCGAGTCAAGTGCACCTCTAGACCTGATGAACTGGAGAGGCTGTGAACTTAAATTGAAGCCCGGCCTCCGTTTAGTAGTTACTGAGTCACGTAGTAGTGGGAGAAAATACTCGGTGGCAGCGAACTTCGGAAGGTGACCGCAGGGGTGGGTACTAAATGATATATTTAGAGGGGTGGGGTCCATGCCCGAAGAATTTTATGTCACTTCTATAGTAAATGGAAAAACTGACAATAAAGAACTCAAATATTCTGTTTTGGTCTACAAAGCTAATTATTAGTTAATTAACTATATAACTTTGAGTGTATATATATAATCCACTTTTATTCAGTGCCGGAAGGACGCAAACACAAGATGGGGGGTAGATACGAGAAAGGTAGGGGTCCAAAGTCAAAAGGGTTATAGTAAGTAGGGGTATATCATCACATTCCCTCAGGAAAAATAGAGGTAGGGGTACAACTTCTGGTCTACCCCTACCCACTTCTTTTGAAGCATCCCCTGTTCTACCCCTGCTTCGACTGATCCACCCCCCATGTTCATGGACCCTGGTACTCTCTGCCACTACCCACTAATGTCTCACCCTCACCCCCAAATTTACCTTTGAACACCCCACAATACAGATGCAAATCAACCTGAAACATAGATCCCACCCCTCCTTGATGAGTACCTACCCGTCGGTTTTACTAAGCCATCTCACAATGCTGGGAGCCAGAATTCTTCGACAAGCGAGAAATGGTAAGGGGAGATGAGAGAGCGAAGGTGGCGGGGAAGAGAAGAGGACGAAAGTGAAGGTGAGAGGAGCAGCAGGGAGAAGCAGCAGAGAGGAGCAGAGAATAGGGAGGAAAGAGCTTGCAGGGAGAGCAAGGTAGCAGCACCCAGAGGACCGAAATGCGAGGAAATGTGCGACAAACGAATTTGATGGAAGGCGACCGAGAGGCTAGAGGATGGAAGGGGAGAAGTAGCAAGACAGAGATGATATCAGAGGGGGGAGCAGCAGCTCACAGCCTGACATGATCTCTACACCAGCACTTCCACGTACAGTGACAGGATGGCGCTCCCTTTTCATCGATGTGAACTCTACCCCGAACATCAACAGGTAACCTCTTCCTCTTCCTCTTCCTCTTCCTCCCACACAGCGATTCTCTGATGATACTCTGTTCTAACCCTGTTTGACAGTCTCAAGTTTCACCCTGGCAAGACCGTGCTGCCGACTGGCACCATGGACTTTCCCAACATGAAAGCTGCTCAGAAGTCGCCGCTAGCCAAGGCCCTGTTCCGCATCGATGGCGTCTCCAGCGTGTTCTTCGGGCCAGACTTCATCACTGTGACCAAGAACAAGGACCAGCACTCGTGGGCGGAGATGAAGCCCGAGGTGTTTGATGCGATCCTGGACTTCTACGCTTCCGGGCAGTCGATCATTACCGCAGAGGAGGATATGCCCCAGGACACTAAGGTGAACGAGGACGACTCTGAGGTGCGTGCTGCTGCGAGAGCCCGTCCTCCCGTGCTGATCCATGACGCACAGATAGTTGCGATGATCAAGGAGCTCCTGGACACCAGGATACGCCCGGCGGTGCAGGACGACGGGGGAGACATCAGCTTCATCGGGTTTGACGAGGAGACGGGAAGAGTCACAGTGCGGCTACAGGGAGCCTGCTCGACGTGCAGCAGCTCCAAGGTCGTTCCCTCCTCCTCCTCCCTCGTCTCCCTCCTCCTCCCCTGCTGGCTCGTCTCTCGCCTCCTCTGCCCTGCTGGCTGGTCTCTCGCCTCCTCTGCCCTGCTGGCTCGGCTCACTCCTCCTCCCTCCTGATGGCTTGTCTCGCTGTTGACGCCCAACGTGCATGCAGGTCACGCTCAAGTCCGGAGTTGAGAACATGTTGATGCACTATGTGCCGGAGGTGACGGAAGTGGTGGCGGTCGAGGACGAGGAGGATCCCAACGACCCAGTCGTGAAGAAGCAGCGCGAGTTCGTTGCCGAGATGACGGGTGAGACGTACAAGACGCCTGCGTGTTGAAGTGTTGTGAAGAGGCTGCATGGTATAATGTGTAACATTACAAGGAAGAAGAAGAGGTCTAGGAGGCGTTTTCTTGATGCTTCAGCTGCTCTCGCGCCCCTTCATCGCTCTTCTAAACCCTCTCATCTCTGATCGTGACGATGAGCAGGAGACGCCAAGGAGAAGAGGCCGTCTGCGAGTGAAGTCCTTGAGAACGCTGGCATCTGAGGTCGAGAGCTGTCTTGGCTCAGCTTCGCCACAAGACTGTGAGGGTTTGAGGTGTCTAGGACGAGCTGGAAGGGAGGCAGAGGAGGGGAGGAGGGAGGCTATGGTGACGTTGCTAGAGAATCAAAGCGTCCCAGCCGGTCTCGTAGACCCTCTGCCCTCGTAGAAACATCCAAAGGGGAAAACTCCACGAGTGGAGCAGCAGATAGGTCAGCGCCAGCGTCATCGTCGTCCTCCACTGTTGGAGCAGATCAGAACCCGAAACTCCTCCTCTGCCTCCCCCTCCTTCTCCGCCCTCGCTGCCTCCTCTCCTTCATACCTGATGCGTCACTTCCCGCCAGCCTTTGTGTTTGTATCCCACCACACGAAATGAATTGAGACCTGCGGCCTCATCATCATATCTTCCTCCCCTCCCTCCCTCCCTCCCTCCCTCCCTCCCTCCCTCCCTCCCTCCCTCCCTCCATCTTTCTCTCTCTCTCTCCCTCTCTCTCTCCCTCCCTCCCTGTTCCCCCTGCCTGCCCCTCTGTTCCTCTTGCTCTCCTTTTGCTTCACCTGCCCCCTTGCCATAAAAACTCTCTGCTGTAAACCTGAGGTAGCGAGCCTGGCAAACGCATCTGTCAGCAGACAGGAGGATGGAGAGAGGTTTGATATGAGAACAGAGGAGAAAGAGGAAGGAGGGGAGGAGAGACGGGAGCAGGCGGGAGGGGGAGGCCAGCAAGGGAGGGGAAGGAGGAACCTTGCAGTGGAGTTCGAAGCATTCAGCTTGCAGTTGTCCCTTCCCGTGATCAACGTTCGAGAGTTCTCCTTTGACCTGCTGGAACCGTGAGAGGAGGTGGATGAGGACGAAAAAGGAGGAGGAGGGGAGGGGGGGGGGA
>NW_005434610.1:118938-131270 GCF_000315625.1 Guillardia theta CCMP2712
GAGGGGGGGGGAGGAGGAGGAGGATGCCGCGGGAGAAAAGGACTGCACACAGTCTCCACCCGTCTTTCCACATCTAAAGACTCTGCCCTAACCCCCTCCCCCATCCTCACCTTGCAAAACCACTCGATCATGTCGTTTGACACCTGAGGAAATCTTCACAACCACAGGATCGCCCTCCTTCACCACCTCCAGCGAAAACTCCCTCGTCCCTCTGTTCCCTCCTCCCCCTCCTCCCGTGTTCCGGATAGCAACGGCATAGACTGAGAGCAAGTCAGGAGCAGGAGGAGACAAGAAGAATCTCACTGTCTCTCTTGCTCCCGAGGTCGACAACGAACTCCCCTCCTTGACCGTCCGACAGCAGCCAACAGTGCCCCGGGCCATCACTGCCAGCATGGTAAGCAGAACGAACGACAGCGGGCGGGAGGATAACCTGCCGTCGTCGTCGAGCAAGTGACTCACGTGATCCTTACACTTGGATGGTTTCTGCACGAGGATCATGAGGAGCGAGGCGGGAGAGAGAAGCATCAAGGGTGGGGACAGGGAGGGTGGGAGAACGAACAAGAGCATCTGATCCACAAGACAAGACAAGACAAGACAAGACAAGACAAGACAAGACAAGACAAGTAGCCAGTTCAAGGAGCACAACAGACTTTCCTTCACATTCTGATGCTGAAAACTAACGAAAGCAAGCAATAAACACAGACAGAAAACAAAGTTTTTACATGCGCTGGAGGAGATTTCCGCCTGTATCCCCTTCCCATCCCAACCCGCTGCATGTACTCCGTGTATCCCCTGCGTCTCCCGGTCACCTTAGAGGAACAGCAGGAACGCAGCTCGCCAGGTCTTCCGACTCATCACGTTGGTTGGAGTGTCTCGATGCCCGCTGAGCGTGCGATCCTGAAAGTCTTTCAACGGGGAAGACAGAAGACGATGCGGGAGGGAAAGAAGGAGGAGGAGGAGTGGAGGAGGAGGAGGAAGGAGGAGGAGGAGGGGGAAGGAAGGAGGAGGAGGAGGGGGAAGGAGGAGGAGGAGTGGAGGAGGAGGAAGGAGGAGGACTGGAGGAGGGGAAAGGAGAAGAATGAGGGGAGGAGAGTTTACCTGGGAGTGGATGGAGATGATCGGCAGTACCTGTCAGCGCATCGTCACTTGAAAGGGAAGGCTATGTTATGATTGCACCACATACGATCCCTTGAGGCTACGAGAGCTCCTCCCATGCGCCCTCGCCTGCTGCCATCAGGCTGTCAGAAACACCTTGACCCTCTCACTTCCCTCTCCTCCTCCTCCTCCTCCTCCTCCTCCTCCTCCTCCTCCTCTTCCTCCTCCTCCTCCTCCTCCTCCTCCTCCTCCTCCTCCTCCTCCTCCTCCTCCTCCTCCTCCTCCTCCTATCTCTACTCGTGTTACCCGCTTCTCCTGCTCCATCAGAAACTTCTCGAACGCTTGGCTCTGCTGGCAAAGTCAGCCACCCTCCGGCAAGAGGAGCAAGGCACTGGGATCTGCATGGTGTTGGACAAGACTCTGAAGATCTCGATGATCGCCTGCAGCACAAGACGAACAAACTTGTGGAGGAGGAGGAGAACTCTCGTGCTCCTGTACCGACTCTCAGCTCCCAACCGCGCATGGCTATCTTCACCTCGAGGGGTCATGGCGTCGAGGAGACGAGAAGTCTTGGAGAAGGTCGGACGGGACCTTCCTGTAGTGAGTGATCCCATACTCATCCATCTGCTCCATCCGTCAGATGAGCACAGTCCCATCGCGCGCGTACGTAGAGGTCAGAATGTACGTAGGCGGCGGGGCTAATGCGTATGAACTGCTTCCTGTCCTCGTTGCTGGGTGACGGATTCTTCCCATCAACAGCGAGACTTTCATGGCTGTGGTGAACGAGCTTTCGGAGCGCTCCAAGAGCGCTGACCAGCATAGAGGGCGAGGATCCGGCCTCGCTGGAGAGGAGGCGGGCAGGTGGGGAGACGAGCGAAGAGGCTTGGCTGCAGCAGAGGAGGAAGACAAGGAACAGGAAGGCAGGTCTCATCGATACGATCTTGATATATCAAGACTCTCCTCCTCTCCTCTCTCCTCCTCCTCCTCCCTTCCTTCCTCCTCAACCTCAAGCTCGATCTCCCGCTCCCTCCATCGCCATGGCCTCCGGTTTCCAGGTCCGCCCCAGTCCATGCGAGAGGACAGCAAGCTCGACCGGGCCTCAGTCAGTATCCCACGTTTAACTGCCCCACTCTGTGACGATCCGACTAGTCGAACTTTAGTAGGCTCTTGGAAGGCGGATCACTTTGTTGATGTTGATAACAATAATGACGTTAAGGGGTAGGCCGCAATCTCGCAGCACTCAGGGCAACGAGAAGGAGAGCTGGACGGGCAGCGTGTGAGGGAACGAGTGAGAAACTTCGACACTCGTTGCCTTCACTTGCACGCATGGTTCAGCAGCACCTGTACCAGCATCGCATTGGTTGCTTTGCCATAGTGGATCGAGTCGACGCTGTCCTGCATCCTCATCGTCGTCATCCAGAACGTGTCAAAGATCCTCACGTTGGAGCTGGGGGAGAAAATCGACTTGGCTCGCTCATTGAAGAGCAGGACCAGGTCGTTGTTCTGCCATGCGTAGTCGGGCGGCTTCAAGTCCTCGTTTTGAGCCGAGGGGAGGACGAAGACGATGGGAATAGTCCGAAGGTATCGATCCCCCTCAAAGATTACCCTCAGGGTATCGAACCACGAGCTGAACCCGGCTGAGCACAGACACTCCTCGGGGCACGCTGCATCAGTTCCTGCCACCCTCACCGCATTCAGCTCGTGGTTCCCCACCCCAAGCACGATGAGCGAGGGAGCCCCCGGACCGTCCAGCATGCGGTAGACCTCTCTGCGCAGCAGGAGGAGTGAGGGAACGGCCTAAGTTGACTCCAGAGACTCACTGGAGGAAGAGATTGCGATGAATGAAGCGCCACATCCCGTAGTAGAGGAGCCTCCCTCCCTCCCCGATATTGAAACTCGTCTTGATCTGCCGCAAAAACGTCCATCCCTGTCACTGGAGAGCCGGAATTCTTACCTTCCCCTCGCAGAAGAGATGATTCCTGCCACCAGATCAGCGTGACTTCGCCCCGAGGCGCTCTCAGGCGCACATGTATCTGAGTTTCCTCGAGCATTTCGTCCTGATCTCTTCGATCTCCTGCCCAACAAGTCAAGCCCAAGACCATCCAGGGTCGCAAGGCTGCATCAGGGTACCTCGGGCGAGTATGCTTCGTCCTCCAGCGTCAGCAGGTCTCCATCTCTGCCGCGAGATCAGCCCACCCGCCTCCTTCCTCGACATCGGGTACCTCGCATGCTCTATGATGCTCGAGTTACGACTGGGTGAGGGCAGTCACGTGCTCTCCTTGAGCGAGGGGAGGGAGAAGGACCTGTCGTCCTCGAGGCAGGTACTTGCAAGGCTAACGAACAGGTGGCGGACCAACGAGTCTCCCTGGCCTTGGGGATGAGGAGCAGACCCATGTGCAAGCAGCAGGTTCAACCGCAAAGAGCACGGTCTTGTGCCGGAAGCATGACAGAACCTCCTCCTGCACTCTATAGCTCAGTGGGCCTCGCAGACCGGCACAGCGACAGGGTCGACCTTGCGATATCGAGAAAGCTTGCAGTCATTCGGGAAGTACCAATCGTTCTTCCAGCGTCTTCAGGACAGTGAGCGAGAGCTGGACGATCAGCACAAGCTCATCGCTCACCCGCCATCCTCCCTCGATGCCGCCGCGATAGGATCCTACGGCACCCGATCACCGTGAGCGGGATATGCAGTGAATCCTTCGCTCGCACATGTACAGACAAACAAGGCAACACAAGATGTTGTCATCCAGTCTACCTGGCATGTCGTCAAACCCTCCCTGTCGTCTGAAACAAACTTGTCCGTCGATTTCGCTCCACCGCTCGGATCCGGAATAACCAAAAACATTACCTCGCTCGACTCGAACGTCGTCCCCGAACTTCCAGGCAAGATGGTGCGCAAGCTCAGCACCTTACTTCCAGCACTGACAGGATAAAGTAGCACCGAGGATCGCTCCCCTGGTTGCATGTCGGAGCTGAGGACAAGGTCCCCATCCAGGTAAAGTGCGGTCTTGCACGCTGTAGAAGCTGAGAACACAACAGAGACGTTGCTACCCTCCAGGAAGGTGGAACCATTCACAGGCTCCAGGAAAGACACGGTCTGCCCCCTTGCTGCAGCTAGCAGCAGCAGCAGCGGCAGCAGCGCCTTCCCCCTCCCCCCCTCCCTCCCTGTCACCATTTTATCATCCCCGATTCACAAACCCCATGACCCCCCCACCCCCCAGTATCTCAGACTTTTGTACCCCTTCATCATGGATTGCTTCAGCACGTGTACCCCTGCTTTCTACTGCATTATTACCCCTCCTATTCGATAGTGGATGAGGGTGAAAATGTGATCGGTATGAGGGGCCCATTGAGTCTGCAATGTCAGTGCGGGGATGAGGTTTCATCAGTCTGCGGAGGGATGAGGCTGTAAATCAATTTTTTTTTCGTCCCCCGATTTCATGAAGCACCCTACCCCATGATATTGTCATTTTAGGCCACATATTGTTTAAATAAGTAGTATATTGATTATTTGAGCCAAGTTTGTTGTGTTTAGCCTCATTTATGCTTATTTTAGCTACATATTCTACACCACCCTTTGTACAATTCAACATAAAACTGCTTTTTAAAAATGTTATTTGTTTTATTTTTAGTTGTATTGGTACCTTAATTTTGTACTGACAGAGTAATTATAAAACTTCCATTTTATATTGAGTCTTTACTTCAGTGGTTCCTTGCAAGGGAATTCTTCCGTGGGATCTATAAAATTTGCTTAAATTTGATAAAAATAGTGCTCAAATACATAAATATTTGAAATTATTGAACACATTTTCAAGATTAAATCCAGACTCTACCAAATGATCCCACCCCATCGAGAGTTCTCTTGGGAACACTGGCAAAACTTGGGGGTGCCTAATTTTGAGTAGGGGTGATGATGGTTCAAGTGGTTGGGAAATGTGAAATTGGGTAGGGTACATCATGGGTCGTAATGGTACAGATTGATGTCAAAGTGTGGGTTCTTTGAGCAGGGGTAGTCAATGAAACGGGTGGGGTCCTGTTGAGGCAGGGTTTCAGAGCAGGGGTAGAAATTTGGGGGTTGGGCTTCATCGATGCATCAATAGCAGATTTGGTTGACGTGTGAAAGAGAAGAAGAAGAAGAAGAAGAAGAAGAAGAAGAACAAGAAGAACAAGAAGAACAAGAAGAAGAAGAACCAGAAGAACAAGAAGAACCAGAAGAACAAGAAGAACCAGAAGAACACGAGAAGAAGTGCTTTAATATCAAGCAGCGTTCCTTGCAGCAAATCCTACTGGCGAATTGGCATTCTTGGCCGTTATCCAATCTGGGGTGAAGACCAGCGTCATGTTCTGACTCCAGAGTGTAATGTGGCGATTTGGATCAAGTGCTCGTACACAAAACGCTATCAGATAGTTGAATCTAGTTGGAGAGATTTTAGTCTTCCGGCAGAGTATGGTTGTGTCATGGAGGGACTTCCCGTTTCTCATTTGTGCATTGTATAGTATTCTACCTTCCACATGGGGTTTCATGCCTGGTCTGCGAGGTGATATGGTCACAGTGATGAGGAGGTTCCAGCCGGACGCTTGCAAGATCAACATAAAGCCTAGAATGTTCTCTGAGGGCTCGTCACCGAGAGACGGCGCGGGTTCCCTCGTCCGCCTGAAGAAGGACGAGTTTGATCTGAAGCGTCTGAAGAAGGACGAGTTTGATCTGAAGCGTCTGAAGAAGGACGAGTTTGATCTGAAGCGTCTGAAGAAGGCTGAAGGAAAGGAAGAATGTAGTGCACTGCTCGAGGTGAACAGCAAGGAGCACAGTCGCTCGCATGCTCAGGGAGAGGAGACGCCTCTGAGCAAGAGGGAGCGCGTGACCTTGAAACTCATCCGACGGGACCTGACCAGGCTGGGGCTGATGTTCACGAGGGCAAAGAAGGTGGAGGAGAAGGTTGAGGCGAAGGTGGGCAAGCAGAACACGGAGGGTCTGGTCGAGGAGATCAACAACTACATCTGGGAGCAGGCGGTCGATCTTCTGGACAAGCCCATTGCACACTCGGCAGTGAAGCTTTTCCATCAGAGTCTTACAATGCTGGAGAAGCTTCAGGCCCCCATGTACAGCCTGGCGAACAGGATTTCACATTTGAAGCAGTTCTCCTACTTGATGAATCAACCGAAACTTGTGACCATCGGGATCGACAAGCTCCACCACTTCTTGCTGGATGGATCGCTCTTGAACGTCTTGACGCACCTCTTCCATAGATAGCACGTTCCTGTTGTGTAACATGTCGACTATGTCAAATCAGCTCTGTTTGTACTCTGTCTTACAGTCATCTACTATTTGTACATATCAACACCTCTAGTTTACACTGATACCCATCCCCGCCCCTGTCTTCTATCGCTGCACTTCCACCGCCCTCGCATCTTGTCGGGAGGGCCTACAAACTCCCCCGGCAAACTGAACGTCCTTGGCTCGATGGGGAGGCGAGACTGACAGGAACACCAGCTGTCCCTCCTCGCACGAAGCCTCCACAACAGTGTTCCTTCTCGCATGCAGTCTGAAGTGAACGCTCCACCCCCGCGGCCATGTCGGGAAGAGAAGTATCTTGTCTCCTGCAAACTAGGAGCGGGAGGGTGAGTTCAAGATTGATTAGGAAGAACGTTGGCGATAGAGACCGAGGGCGTGCATAGGAAGGAAGGCAGAGGAAGGGGGAAGAGGAAGAACTGAGTAGGAAGAAGTGAAGGAGAGGAGGGCAGTCGCAGCTGAGGAGAGCACGCAAGTACCTGGATAAGCATCCGCTGCAAGGCGAGCTTGGCAACGACCCCATGGTCAACCTCGGGGGTAAAGTCAAAGTGCTGGAGCCAGAAGCCGGGGAAGCGCAAGGAGGGAGCTCGGGCCCTGTCGACTAGCATAGCGGCAGACTCGTTGACGAGTCCGAGGAGGGCGGCCTGGACTATGTCCTGACACCAGCCGACGTTGCATGCGACCTTCCTGTGGCGGTAGGAGGAGGAGGCGACCTCTAGCGAGATGTTCTGCCATGTTGGTTGAGACCTCCCGAAGACGGGGAAGGGGAAGATGCCGTACAGCTCTGGGTTCTCGATGTTCTCCCGCCTGTCCCTCCAGACCTCCGCCGGGAGGATGCGCTCCGAGCCGTCGGGGGCAGCAGCTTCGCCTCCCTCCCGCAGGCACGCGAGGGTATCCTCCTTCAGTATCTGAGCTGATCGCGTGCATTGCCTGCTGCTTCCTAGCAGGCCCGTCGGGATCCTGGGGATTTTAGAGGAGAAAGCTTGCAAGGTAGCACGAACACTGGCTGGGAGGAATGAGGGAGGGAGGGACAACAGCTCCTGCACCACGTGCACAAGGCCGGCAACATCGGGGAGCGGATTGATCGCCTCCTGCAGCGTCTCCAAGCACTGGGAGGGAGCAAGCACAAGCTTCCCCTCCCGATCGACCTGGAAGTGCTGCAGGTAAAAGGTCATCACTCCCTCCAACAGGGGGAGGAGGAGGCGTTCCAAGAAATCCCCAGCTGCCCTTGACGGGATGTCAAAGTATCGCATCCTCTCCAGCTGCATCGCCAGCAGCTCCACAGCCTGGGAGGTGGAGTGACGGACGTACGGGTTGCTCACGGCCCAGACGGGCTTGTCCCCCCGATCGCACCCGTACGTCTCTCCTGCATACCCTCCCCAGAACATCATCACCTCTGGGACGCGCACGCCACCATGCTGGAACCACCGCATGCTGCGAGCCTCGTGCAGCTTCAGGGACTTGTTGTACATGTTGAAGAACGGGTCCATGAGCGCAAAGTCTCCACTCTCCATCATGCTCCAGTAGATGAGCCGCGTGTTCTGAAACCAGAAGCCTCCTCCCCCCCACTCCCTGTAGTCCTCATCATAGCGATCGCTCCCTACGGTGAAAAGTCCTCCGTTGAACTTGATCGGGAACTCCCCTCGTCCTCCCGCCGCTATCATGAACCGCTCGAGAGCGAAAGCTCTGCTGACCAAAAACGCGTCATCGTTTGTTGCCTCCTTCTCTTGACCATCTTGACGGATGTCGATGAGCGACTTGCTCCAGAACTTCTCCCACCATCTCCTGTGATCGGCCATGGCAACTTCTCTCTGCCTCACCTTCGTGAGCTCGTCCAGCCACTGGTGGATCTCCGCGGCCCTCATGGTGACGGCTGAAACCACCAGCCGGTGCTCGTGGGCTGCCTCAACACTTTCCAGCACATGCGCTGTAGCCAAGTTCAGACCAACAGCAGGAGGAAAGAGACCAGGAGAGGTAAGAAGGAAGAGACGATGAGTGGTGAGGAGCAGCGAAGGGAGGAGAGAGGAGAGGAGAGGAGAGAAGGGGTGGAAAGGGGAGCGGAGCGGAGGGAAGAGAGGAGAGGAGAGATGGGAACACTGAAGGGGATCAAGGAAAGACGCATCAAAGTACCGCTCTTCTTCACCATCGGCCTGTACTCTGACCCATCAACGGTCCTCCCTTCAACGCTGCCGCCCGACGTGAGGAATCTCAAGGGATCCTCTCCTCCCCCGATTCCTTCGAGCGCTAGGCTGTGCTCGTAGCAGGTCTCGTTCCCATTCCGATGGTACCAGACAATGGCATTCGGATCTTCATACATAGAGTCCGGTCGGACAAGGTTCTCTCGGCAGTTACACCCGTACGCCCCTCCCTCCTCTCCCCGTCGGAACTTGCGACTCTCGTTCCTCCAGATCCGCAACGACGCTCGCACGTTGGTCTCGACAAGGTGCGACCTGACAGAGACTCGGAGCTTGTTGGTGTCTGCATGCACCCATAACTGTATCCTGACATCCTTGGTGGTGATAGAAATCGTGGCATTGGCGAGGTGCAAAGTCTGCTCAAACAGAACATCTCCTTTGTCCTGCTGTCTTGGATACACAGAGATTCTCAGCTCGCCCAACTTCAACAGCCTTGCTTCCTCGCTCCACGAGTCTGACTTGGCAAGAAGCACGACGACGTCCCCTGTTGCCGCCTCAGTCCAGACATTTGCTGCCAGATCCCCGTTGCCTAGCTGGAAGAGACCACGATCAGCTCTTTATGGTAGAGAGACGACAGAGCAAGTTCACCGGCATCGAGTCTTTGGATGAATTGGAGGGACTTCGCCAGGAAATGTCGTAGCGTCCATTCAAGACATCATTACCTTGCTTCGATGGTGCTCCAACACACACAGCACAAGGATGGATGAATGTCAGAACGACGACAACAAGAGAGCATGTCAAAATCCATAGGCGATGTGATGCCCGTCTGAAAGCTTGATTCATGCTCAAATCGGGTTTGTGTTGATTATTTCACTTGAATATCCACGGCGTGTCCATGTCTCATTTCTTCATCTTCTCTCCTCTCTCCTCTCTCCTCTCTCCTCCGCTCACCTTCTGTCCTCGTGCTGTCTTCCTCCCTCCCTCCCTCCCTCCCTCCCTCCCTCCCTCCCTCCCTCCCTCCCTCCCTCCCTCCCGCTGACTTCAACTCGCGCTTCACTATGTCGCACTTTCCAGCATCTGAATTGGATTTTCCTAGATTGGTCTGTGGGTAGGGTAGTTGATTGGATAAAGGGGGTATTTTCAATAGAGAAATAGGGGTACATAGTGGGTCATTTCCAAGAGACTTAATAAAGACAGGGGTGGGGTAGTCAGTATGATTTTTTTCGTACACTGAGCTCTCAAGAATGGAAGAATGGCAGTCAGCGGTTGATCCGAAGACCGGTGAGAGGAGGAGAGGAGGAGAGGAGAGGGAGAGGAGGAGAGGGAGAGGAGGAGAGTAAGATTGGGAGGAAGTGGAAGCAGAGAGGAGGAGACCTTGTGAAGGAAAGAGTAACTCGAGTGTCGAGAGAAGCTGTTGTGAAAGTTTCGAATACGATTGAATTCCAACAGAAGAAAACAAAGATGGATCGAGAGGAGGGATCTAAATCGAGCAGAGCAAAGAAGAGCCTTCCTATGAGGAGAGGAGGTGGGAACAGAGTCAGGCAGGACCTGGGTTGGAGAGGAAACCTAGGAAAAGAAGAATGGAAGCGCGCCATAGAGTGGGCGGGACGGGGGGCGGGAATGATTGAGTGAGCAGGAAGGACGTACTACATCAATCACAGGACAAGACAGACATCATGGTATCCTCCCTCAGCCATGGTGACACAGAGTCTCTGCTGTGCATCAGTGCGTGACTGTGAAAATCGGCAGCCTCAGCAAACTGTTTCAAATTCTGCTCCTCTAGATCCGGTCCCCCGCCCCTCCCTCCTTCTTCCCTCTCCTCCCTCTCCCCTCACCACGATCTCCTCCCCACTCCGCGCTCAACTCCTTCCCCCCTGCTTCCCACATCCTTTCCCCTCTCCTCCTTTGCTCATGTTGAGTTCCTACCAGCGGTATGATTGCCTTCCTGAGGGGTGGGAGCGTCGGGTCGACCCAGCATCGGGGAGGAATTACTACGTCGATCATCGCACGAAGACCTCTCACTGGTCCATCCCCTCCTACCTCCTAACGCGCACGTCTGCCTCCTCCCAACCACCAGGTACAATACCCTCTTCCTTCTCTCCTCTCCCTTCCCCCCTGTTTCCCTCCTGGATCCACCTTCTTCCCTCCTTCACCTTCCTCCCATCCTCCTTCTCCCTCCCTTCCTCCTTCTCCCTCCCCTCCTCCTTCTGCCTCCCCTCCTCCTCATCCTTCCCCCCCCTCCCTTCTCTCTTCCGCTGCCCCTTCCTCTCCTCTCTTCTCCTTCCTTTCTCCTTCTCCTCTCCTCCCTTCCCATCCCCCATCTCGTCTCCATCCCCCTCCTCCATCATACGTCTGTGTGCCAACGTGCACATGCTCTTCAGCTACCAGCACGCTTTCTCGTGCCCCAAGCTACATGCGGCCAGCTCAGACTGGTGCGGCGGGAGCAGGGGATGTGCAGCCCTCAGCGCCTCCTCTTGAGGAAGAGGTGAGGAGAGAGGAAGAGAGGAAGAGGAGAGGAGATAGGGGGAGGGGAGGAAAGAGGAGGAGGCGAGGAGGAGAGGAGGGAGAAAGAGGAGAGAAGAAGAGAGGAGGGTTGGAGGTTGGTGCGATGCTGACAGTGCTTATCCAGCTCCAAAGCTCTTCTATCGCTCAGTCACGGATTGACATGCGCAGAATGTACAGCTTGAAGAATTTCTGCCCGGCAAACACTCCAGCTGCTCAACAGCTCGCACTTAAGGTTGGGAAAGCACGATGATGATGATTATGATGATGATGATATTGTTGTTGTTGATGATGATGATTATGAAGATGACATTTGTTGTGCAGTTTGCAGAGTGCGTTGTTTGTTTCGACGATATGCACAAGGAGGCTTGCTCTGTCTTCTTGAAGAACAGCAAGAGGATCTGCCCCCATTTCTTGCACTACAGGTCGGAACTTCACATCCCTGCCTCGGTGGCGATATTGACAAGCATTTGTCAGGTGTGCTTGCGACGTTATGAACTCTAGCAGGTGTGCGTTAGATTTCTTTCTCCTTCCGAACCACCGAGAACGGCACAGGGGAGGGAAGCATTGCCCTGTCTGCAGACGCTCCTTCGATAGTGTTCGGCAGGTTGCACTCCGATCTCTTGTTCGTTGCTTCTCTCGCCGTTCAGTCCGACCCTCTCTCCTCCTCCTCCTCCTCCTCCTCCTCCTTTTCCTTCTCTCTGACGGTGCCCCACTGGCAGGTTCCAAGCATCGACGAGGACCCTGAGGGATGGTTCGAGGCTGTGGACCTCTCAGGTACAATCCTCCCCCTCAAACACTGCCTCCTCCTCCTGCCACCCCACAACCCCCCACTACCCGCCCCCATCTCCTCTTCCTCCTTCTCCTCGTCGTCATCATCTTCTGTTGTCCCCCCTTCCGCGAATCTTGTGCGTAAAGTAAGAGCAGGGGAGGGAACTCTCAATCAACGCGAAGTGCTCGAGGTAGAGGAGGATGAAATGTTTACACCCGTCTCTGACATCTCCTTCCTTCAATCCCCCTTTCCCCCGCCCTCCTCCCTCCCAACTCTCTCGCTCTCTCTCCTCCTTTCTCCATCTCTCTTCCTCCCCTTGCAGGTCCTCAAGGCTCAGCTACCCCTTGATGCGCAACGTCTGGAAGAGGTCGAGACCCTGTGGAAGAAGAGGAGGAATGAAGGGGAGGAAGAAGGAGGAGGAGGGAGGAGGAGGAAGGGGTGGAAGGAGGAGGAGGAGGGGGGGCGTAGTGGGGGGAGGAGGTGGAGTGAGAGGAAAGGTCAGGGTCTGCCGGAGCTCTGGAGGAACTGGGATCGTGCA
>NW_005434610.1:131370-132968 GCF_000315625.1 Guillardia theta CCMP2712
ATCATCATCATCATCATCATCATCATCATCATCCTCCTCCGCCTCCCCCTCTTCCTCTGCTCCTTCTTCTACTTCTGCTTCTCCTCCTCCTCCTACTGCTCCTCCTCCTCCTCCTGCTGCTTCCCCTCCCCATCCTTGTTCGTCCTCCTCCAGCTTCCCCTCCCACTCCTCCTCCCCTCTCCTCCGCCGCCGCTGCCGCTGCGCCTCCTTCTCCCTTCCTCCCCGCCCCCTCCCCCTCCTCTCACAACAACTCCCTCATGCTTCTTCTCCCCTCCCCCACCTCCTCCTCCTCCTCCTCCTCTCCTCTTCCTGACTCTTGGCAGGCTTCTGACGGTCTTCTTGCTTGTATTCGTCGAGACTTCTACCGCGACGGTGAGATGATGATGATGATGATGATGAGGAGGAGGAGGAGGAGGAGATGCTCGCGAGGATTGAGAGAAGAAACATGAGGGAATTCCTGTGAGAGGAGGGCAAGGGGGCGGGGAGGAAAGGAGAAGGAGGGACAAAGGAAGCGGAGGCAGAAGAGAGGAGAGGAAGAGTGGAAGGGGAAACTTGAGGGGGACGGACAAGGATGGGGAGGGGAAGCAGCAAGGGGAGGAGGAGGTGCCTTGGAATGGAAAGGGGAAGCAGAAGTAGAATGAGGATCGAAGGGGAAGGGGGATGATGATGATGATGATGATGATGATGATGATGATGATGATGATGATGAGAGGAGGAGGAGGAGAGGAGGAGGAGGAGGAGGAGGAATCTCCTTACCACCCGAGCAGTGGAGCGCGAGGCTCGGATTCCGGATGTGCGGGAGAACAAGGAAGAGTGGTAAGGAGGAGGAGGGAGGTGGGGAGCCTGGAGCTGACGAGAGCAGGTTCGACTACTGGGACTACGACAAGAGCGGAACCCTGGAGCAGGAGGAGATTGTTAGAGCGCTGATCAAGACATTCCGGCTAAGCGATGACAGGTTGTCCTCGTACTTGCCTCTCCTCCTCCTCCTCCTCTTCCTCTTCCTCCTCCTCTTCCCCCTCCTCATCCCCCTCCTCCTCCTGCTCCTCCTCCTGCTCCTCCTCCTGCTCCTCCTCCTGCTCCTGCTCTCCCTCAACTGACGTTACCTATACTCTTTCACAGATCACGAATCGAACAGATGCGCAGTGTCGTTTCGGCGGTTTGGGGTAAAACATTCAAGCGGGCAGACGAGAAAAATGACTCCTAATCTTCTTCTCCTGCTCCTGCTCCTGCTCCTGCTCCTGCTCCTGCTCCTGCTCCTACTTCTCTTTTGCATACCTTTTCATCCTCCCCTCTTTTTTCGCTGTGCAGGAATATTCGATCCGAACAACAGCGGAGGAATCGACAAGGATGAGTTCGTTGCTCGAGATGGACTAGCAGGTAAGGGAGGAGGAAGCTGAGGAGACCATGACAATTCGATAGATACAATTGCGGCGTCGATGAACTTAAACTCAACATAAGATGGTTACATACTTGAAAGATGAACTAGAAACTGCCTTCCTACCTCCTCCTCCTCCTCCTCCTCCTCCTCCTCCTCCTCCTCCTCCGCCTTCTAGGGAGCGCGGCTCCTCTGTACCCTCCACCACCGTCGCCCCCTCCTT
>NW_005434610.1:133068-188440 GCF_000315625.1 Guillardia theta CCMP2712
AGCTTGATCGATGGCGTATGCTTGATCTGCAAAGTGACCATGGCTGACACAAACCTCCTCCTGCTACACATCCCCTTCCCGCTCCGCTCCTCCTGCTCCTCCCCTCCGACAAGTCTCAGCACGTCCTGCAGGCACCGACAACTCTGGTCGAGGTGGGGGAGGGGCAGATCTCGCTGCATCATCTCCCGCAAAAATTTCTTCCCTTCCTTGCGGCTCAGCGCTTCCTCCAGCTCATCCACCCGGCACGTGACCGCCTCCTCCCCCTCTCTCTCCTTCACCGCATCGAAGAACGTCGCTGCGACATGGCCCACATGCTCCTCCGCCACAGCGCAAGTGAATTCTTGCATGCAGCAGGTGGTGATGGAGGAGGAGGAGGAGGAGGAGAATGCAAGTTCCACTGCCTGCTCAGGGAACTGAGACCACAGCAGCATCAACTTCGGCATGGCGTCGAGAATTTTTTCCTTCGCCACCTCCTCCTCTCCCGTCAGATACCCAACGTCCTTGCACGCCCGAGACACGAGCTGCTCAAAGATGTTCTCCCCTTCCTCCTTCCCCTGCAGCTCCGTCGTCACCCGTGGCACCGTCTTCCCGAAGAGCTGCCGCAGCGTCTGCTGCTGCCTCCTGCTCCTCCTCAGCCACCACCTCTTCCACAGCGGACGACGATGCCGCCATTGCAGGAGGGAGCAATCCGCTCCTCCTGCCGTCAGCAGCCACAGGTCCTCTCCTGCCCACTCGGCTGCCGTCACCGCTCCTGCATGCCCGGAGAAGGAGCGAGGGTATGCCTCGTACCAGGCCGGCATCGTGCTGGGACCTGAGCCAGGGACACCGGAGGAGCCGGCGAGGTAGCAGGAGCGGAGGAAGGGGGAGGACGGGACGCCGACGCAGGGGAAGCGGAAGAGCTTGACGGTGAAGCGATCGAGGAGGGAGGAGGAGAAGACTCCCTTGCTGTCTGCTCGCACAGAGAACGACTTGGTCGCCTCCTCCTCGATGTTGACGGTCGAGCTCCCCAAGCAGCGCCACGCGAAGGCCTTGAAGCGAGTGACTGCCTGTTCCTTGCCCAGGAAGGGATCCGGGAAGTTGCCGATGCGGATGAAGTCAGGGGCGTAGGCGCAGGCGACCACGTCCTCGAGGTAGGAGACGCTGACTTGCTCGATGTGGTGCAGCTTGCTGCGAGGACGCCAGATGGATCGGAGATGCCAGCAGAGCTTGCAGGAGGAGGAGGACCAGTCGAGCGAGGACAGGCGGCTTGTCTCCTTCACCATGGTTCCTGCAGCAGCATGCCCGTGCTGGAGGAGACGAGAGTTTACAGCCCCCGAGTAGCGTCCGATCCCCGCAGGCCTGACTCTCAACTTGCCAGCAGGATGGGAGAGGTTCTTGGAAAGTAGCCGCACAATCCCATCCCGCTGCTGCTGGAGGAAGTGAAGGGTCTGACCTGGGGAGTTCTCGTCCACCAGATGCCAGTATAGGATCTCCCCTCCTGCGTCGTTGCTGCGGAGGAAACGAGAGTCGACCGAGAAGTCTAGATGAGTGACGCTGGCCGTGTGCCCTCTGCAGACGGCTAGCCATGCCACCACTACCGCATCCTCCCCTGCCGCGTCCTGGATGCTGTAGAGATCGATGAGGCCCTCGCTGCTGCCCACGGCCATCATGCAGCCCTGAGGATGAGGTGAGGCGGAAGAGAGCGAGGGAGAGAGGGAGAGAGGGGGAGAATGAGGGAAGGGAGGGAAGGATTGGGGAGATTGGAAGGAAGAAGAGAAGCAGTGGAGCAGACAGTTCGAGCAAGGAAGGAGGAGGAGAGATGCAAGGAAAGAGGAGGAGGAGAGGGAGAGCAGTGGGAGGAAGAAGGAGAGAACGAGAAAGGGAAGCGAGCAAGAAGACAGCAAGGGACAGAGGAAGTCAGACCGTTGAGGAGAACTTGATATCACGCACGTCGCTGCTCCTGTCCTGAATCTCCACCATCAACGACGACAAGTCTTGAGCGTCCAGGATCGAGATCGTTCCCATCCTGTGCCCTACGGCCACCCAACGATCTGCCCCGAAGCGCGGCGGCGATACAGCCATACAGGTCGCTCGCCTCCTCCACTGCCGCTGGTCCTTCCCTGTAAACCCAGGGAGGTAGATCGAGTCAAGGAGGACGTGCTGGTAGGGGTCCCACTTGCAGAGGGTCCCGTCCTCCCCGCAGGAGAAGAGGACGGAAGTTTGCTCCTCCCTTCTCCTCCAGAAACTCCGCCCTAGAAGCTGAGCCTCTGCTGGGATCCCCTCCTCCTTCATGAGCTGTGCAGATGTGAGGAGGGAAGAGACGAGGAAGAAGACGAGGACTGAACCAGGAGGGAAGGGAGGAGGGAGGGAGGAGAGTGAGGGACAAGGTCAAGGTTAAGGACCAAACACACCGATGACGAGGACGAGGACGAGGACGAGGACGAGGACGAGGACGAGGACAAGGACGAGGACGAGGACAAGGACGAGGACGAGGACAAGGACGAGGACGAGGACAAGGACGAGGACGAGGACGACTTACCTTGTCAAAGTCACATTGAGCGACATGTTGTGTGATGTGAGGAGATTTCTATGAAAGAGGGTCAGCCGATCTCCATGGGAACTTGAGATGTTTCGGTGATTGAAGATTCCAAGGATCAGTTGAAAGCAACGGTATGAAAGAAGATGGTAGTAAGCGTGTTGAGGTTTGAGGAAACAAGATTCACAAGAAAGTCAGGAAAAGCTCGACGAAGGAAACTAAGGAGGAAGAGGAGGAGGAGCAGGAGCAGGAGGAGAACGTCAAAAGCAACGTGCACACTGCAAACAGAGAGAACAAGTCAGGAAACAACTCACAGTCAACGCGCGATTCTTGATCGCGAACGCCTCTCTGACCATCTTCCAGTAGTTGGGCCTCTCCCTCATACTCCTCCGTATCCTCTCAACAACACAATCGTGCTCGTTGGACGGCACCCGCAACCTCAGGAGCATGTTGTAAGTCACATGCACACCCTCCTCGTCCTCGACCTGCAGGAAACGTCAGGCAAGCAGGGAAGCAAGCACCTGATCGCCGACCAGGAAGGGCTGGACGTCGTGGAGGACGATGTGGCGAGTGCTGGTGTGCGTGATGGTGGAGATGACTTGCTTCAACTTAGTTTGCATCCTTGTGTTGAGAGCTCCGCGATACACCAGCACATCACCTGACTGCACACAACAACCAACGACAGATTTCTCTGACTTGTTCTTTCCTGTCAGTCTCTGCAGCTTGCGAGTGGACGACCTGCCAACTTCTCATCAGCAGTGGAAGTCTTGAAAGCTGCTGACTGACCAGATCGGGTCCCGATCATGCTGGATGGAGCGAACTTGAACCTGAGGAAGAGGCACCGGGGTCATGACCTTCACGTCTTTCGTCTCCCATCAGCACACCTGGACCAGCCCCGTCTGCTTCGCATACCTCGCGTTGGGCAGCCTCGCGTCCTGCGGCCAAGGTGTCAAGGAGGTTCCAGCAGCGAGCTGCGAACTCACGTCGAGATCGAACGTGTTCATCTCCTTGATGACAACACTGGAGCGGGAAGGCAGGTTTCTTTCCTCCATCTTTTCGATCCTTCCTCGCACGTCAAAATCCGCAGAACTCAACATCATGGGCAGAAGAGCAATCTCACTCACCTGACCTCTGGAGTCTGGAAGGATCTATCCGCAATCATATACTCGAAAGGCTCCACCTGCTCCATCCATCACTCCCTTAGCAGCGCATGGAAATCAAAAGACCTCCTGACTATCCTGACGGAAGATCGCACTCTTTTCTTCATTCTCCATTTCTCTGAAGTCGTTGACAAGCGGATCAAAGATCTTCAACTCCCCATGTGGGTCGGGTCTCATGACAACAACGTTTCCCTTGCATGAGGTTGTAAGGACAAAAGCTTCGCAGATCTGCCGTCATACCTCCATCACGCTATCCCTCGCCACTTCTCTCGATTCCATGAAGGGGAAAACCTTCATAACAACCTCTGCGATCTCCTGCCCGCTGCTTCCATCACCAACAACATGCACGTGCTCCTATACAACCAGGTCACTCCTTGGGGGCAGGAAGGCACCAGCACCGACCTCTCCGAACATCCTCACACCCAAGTTGAAGTACAAGGAAGCAGTTGGCAGCGAGGCAACGGCCCTGAGGTACCCAGTATGCCCGTCCACCAAGACTTGCGGCCTCAACTTCCCACTCGCCACCAACGGCTGCATCGGCAGCCTCACGATCTTGTTGTTCGAGAGCCCCACGAGCAAACTGCCATGACCGTCGTAATCCAGTCGGCTGGCGTACAGGGGGAGCAGGACGTTGGGGTTGAGAGGGACAGGGCAGACGTCTACCGCAGACTTGGCAGCGTTCGCCTTCCACCCCCTAGCTACCAGCTGGTCCACGACGTCCGCAAGGTTCGCCTCGAACATCTTCTCCCATGCAAAGTCTCGCAGCATCTTCTTCCTACTCCCCCGATCGATCGGCTTGCTCGGGTCAACCTTCCACCCACAGATGTGCCCCTCCACGTCCGAGGACACCAGCAGCCCCTTGTGGCACCCCATGGACTCTGCGAGAGCATCAGGATGCAAGTAGCTCACGCACTTGACTGCTCTCCCCGCATGCCCCATCCAGTACCTCGACCCTCTCCCCGCAGCGATCTTGGCCGACCTGTTTCCTACGAACTCAAGGTTCCAGTCCCCTGCCTCCTCCTTCTGTTGAAAGAAACACAAATGACCGTCCGGCCACCCGCAGACCAGGGAGGAGCCGCACGCTGAGTCAGGGTCAGGGACAACCGCTATGCACTCCACCATGCTCTCCTCCATCGGCCGCACTCCGACCAGCCACCTGACTCCCTCCACATCCTTGGAGAACTGACTGTTCAGCATCGGGTGCTCCCAAACCTTGATCTCCTTGTTGCCGCATGCCGCGAAGCCGCACACCGTAGGCGCCATGTGGAGGATGGTCGCCTTGCCCACCTGCCCCTTGAAGAGGACGGAAGGAGGGTCGTCTTGCCATCGGTAGCAGGCGAACCTGTGGAGCTCGTCGTCCCCGATGCACATTATGTATTGCCCGTCCGCGCTGAAGGAGAGAGCAACGATGCGGAATTCACAGAAGCCGGACATGACAGCTTCCGGCACGCAGGAGGAGGAGGAGGAGGAGGAGAAGACTTTCATGGGAGACCACACGGCGACGGAAGGGTTCATGGAACCATGGGACGAAACCTGTCCCGTAGCAACCAGTGTCCTCTGCGCATTTACTGCCATGGAGCAGATCTCCCCGTCATGAAAGATGAAGAATTTCTGCTTCCTCTCTTCGATGTCCATCACCACACCTATGGAGGACGTGAAGTATGCTATCTTCATCCCGTCCACCACTCCTCCCTCGTTCGCCACGAAGAAGAGGTTGTTCCTCGACGGCGCCATGCGCGTCTCCGGGCTGTGGTCGTTGTGGAGCCATGCGTAGCCGTCGTGCCCGTGGTACCCGTACACCCACTCGAGCTCGAGCTCGTTCTCCGGGGGAGCATGGTGCCCCGGACTCTCCCGCCATCTCTCATCAGGGAACACCTGCGTCTTGCAGAAGGTGTACTTCTCTCCCACAGCCGGGTCCTCCTCCTGCTTCTTCTTGTGAGGGAGGAGATCGTCCTTAGGGAAGGAGGAGAAGGAGAGGCTGCTCTTGAGGCTCGTTGCCCTCTCCCTCGTGCTGACGATCCTCGAGCGAGCTGCTGCTGTCAGCTTCGAAGGATCGTAGAGGCCGGCAGGCGCCCCTGTCCTTCCCTTGTTCATGGCGAATCGAGACCGAAGGAGGGAGCGACTACCAGGCTAGTGCTCCTTCCTTCTCTCCCTCCCTCCCTCCTTCCTCCTTCCCTCCCTCCCTCCTTCCCTCCCTCCCTCCCTCCCTCCCATCCTTCCGATACCCGGCATTTCGAGGCTCTACGGGCTTTCCGGAGGGACTGAAAAACAGGGAGGAGGCTGGGGAGGAGGCGGAAGGATGGGGGCAGAGTGGGGAGGGATGGGAGCGAGAGGAAGGAGAAGGGGCATCGAGGAAACGATGAGAAGAAGGAAGGTCAGAGGAAGGGATAGAAGCTCGACAACAAAGGCGATGATTGTTGTACCATGAGGTAATTGCAAGAAACGTTCGTTTTCGAAGCTATTTCACTGTTTGCACAACGACACTGCACAAGAGCTTCTACAAGTGGAGCTCCTGAAGCCGCCACTTGCCCTCATGATCCCACCCTTACTTCCCCAGCATACATCACAAAACCTCGCCGCCATCTTTTGGTGAGCATTTCTCTATTTACACCATCACAAACATATATACAAGAATCCCATCAGACGCGTGCCGATCCGCCCGCCCCTCACACGAGGATGCTCGCTGTCTCCCAGTCAACTTCGATCGGGATGCTGCCGGAGCCCAGGGCAAGGAAGGCGTACGTTAGAGGAGCCAGCATGAGGAGAAACCCTGCGCGCCAACGTCAGTCCGCTCCATTCTCCTCATCGCGTCCTCACCAAGGATGGGGAGGAGACAAGTCTGCAGATTGTCAGGCTCCATAGCGGTCTCGCTCACAGCAACAGCTTCCCGCTCCTCGAACAGGTTGTTCTGCTTCAGCACCACCCGACCCTCCGGCCTCAGGGTCATCGTGTCCCTCATCGTAAAGCCGCCATGGCTCCAGCGCTTCATGTCGCTCCTCCGCAGCTGCAGGCTGCATGCTGGCAGCGCCATGAAGCCGTCAACGCTTCCCATCATGTCTCCAGCTAAAGAAGCGAAACAGAACACAAAACACCATCTGTTCATCTTGCTTCTAGCAATGCTCGTCTTCACAGAGATCTTGCAGGAACTGATGTTTGTAAGAGCTTGTCGAATACCTTCACACACTACCCTGCAAGAAAACCAGTGAGGGGTGATCAACAGAAGCTGTCTTTGCAGAGCAGCAAAAAATCTGCTCTTGCAGAGCAAGATGCGGAACAAAAGGGAACCAGCGCGTTGAACATTTGTGTCGCATGCAGCAACAACATCAAGTAGCGATCGATTGGCATTCGATATCACCTTCACAGTAACTAACTAAAGCGTCACATTGGATGACAGAGTGTTGCTCTATCGCACTCGCTACAACATGATAGCAATACGGCAGCAAGTAGCGAATCGTATCAAAGTCATTGCGATAACGAGCAAGAATGTCCAAATGAGGTTTGTAGGAGTAAGCGTCTGAAGCAGGTAGTAACAAACAGCAGAGCGCGATCTTGGAAAGAAAAGAATAGCAGAAAGAGAGTGCAAGAGCAGGAGTAGGAAGGAACAGGGATAAGAGAAGGGCAAGGGAAGGGCAACAGAAAGTGCGAAAGACAAGAGGCTGAAACAGAGACTGAAGATAGACAGGAGTGAGAGACTTGGAATGAGTTGAAACTTCGGGGTCTACAAAGAGGAACGGCTGGCCATCGGAAACAAGGAGACTTGGGGAGGACATGTGAAGTCCAGGGCAAGCAGGAATGCAAGATCGAACATGTCCATAAAGGGAGAGGAAGGAATGAGGAGGAGGAGTACAAAGACGGGATCTATGTGCTCAAGTGGTGGGATGGGGAACGAAAGGGGGCGATGGGCAGTTGAGATGTTGCATGTGCTTTCGTGGATGCGATCTCCCCAAAATCGGGGAAAGAGACGTTTTCACCAGATATTGGTGCTAAATGCAAAATATGCTTCAAAATTATCAAACTTGTTTTCAAATTTGATTATTATAGTATCAGGATTTTAATTAGGCTTTGAAAGACCCCTTCGTGGTATGCTGCCTCATAAGCCTTTGGTCTCATTTTACTCTTGTCAGCCCACCCACCCTACCCATTCTTGTTGGAGAACCTTTTGAGGACCCCAAACATTAGTTACCCCACCCCCACATTATAGTGTAATTACCCTCTAAGTCGTGCTGAAAATTTACGGTATAAATACCCCCACCCTGATCGCCATTAAATTTCCTCTGAGTACCGGTAACAGACACCCTATTACGAATGTTGGATACCTATAAAACATAGGGAAACAAAGGGGTAGGGGGGTCCAGCTATACAACGTACCTGTAAATTCGGGGTAGGGGTAGGCTGAAATCACGGGTTAATATGATTGAGAAAAATAGGGTAGGGGTAATAAGACCAGGGGACCTTTGCATGGAGCATAGAGGGGTACTAATAAATATACTACGGGTACATTTGAGATGCAAGAAGAGGGTAGTAGGTGTTTGGATTGAGTACCGGTTAATCTATAGAAATCGAAGGTGGTGGGGTAATGCCGGTCAACGGTATGCAGGTGAGTGGATGGAGTTGGAACGGGGAGGGGAGGGGAGGGGAGAAGGACAGGCAATCAATGGAGTATGGATCTGAGAGTAGAGCCGTTTGAGTGTTGCTGGAGATTGCACATGCTATGTGAAACAAAAGCCCTGATGATGTGAAGTTTTATCCTGATGTCCCTACTTGATAGCAAACACTAGAATGGAAATTGTGGCGAGGAGGACATGAGATGTCTTACCGACACTGCACCAACTCTAACGACTCAAGATTCCGCATTCAATCATCCTCTAGGGGCTCCAGAGACCGCCAGGTAATATCTCCTCCCCTCCCCTCCGTCCCTCCTTCATCCATCAACCCACCCACCCACCTCTCCATCTATCTATCCCTCCCTCCTTCCTGTCTGGCGATCTGAGATGCCCGAGCAGGACATAGGATCAGGTGGTACTTACCTCTGGCGACCTTCGCATGCACGAGCAGAACCTGAGCCCGTGCTGTTGTTCAACTGCTTTCCGAAGCGAGTAGATGGTCTGCGGGAACCAGAAACAAGGAGAGGCAGATCCGCAGCAAGTTTGAAGAATGAGAGCGGGCGATGGACACGAAGAGACCTGGCTAGCAGAGATGATGCAAGGTCTGTTGTCCTCCCCACAAGACCTCTCATTTGATGTTTCCTTTGTCAAACTTTCAGATCTTCGATTGCAAGCTTTCAGCGATCACACAGGTAGATCTCCTCCTCCTCCTCCTCCTCCTCCTCCTCCTCCCCCTCCCTTCAGCTCACTTCGCCATATAATGGCAGAAATTCTTCATGCACCTCTCTCTCGTCCCCTGTTACATTCGCCGCTTCTGCTCCTGTATTGGTTTTTAAGTGGTGTAGCAGAAATCTCATGGAGTTTGTAGCCAGTGCAAAGCGCAAGGGCATGACAGAAGAGTCTCTAACTGTTCTCAGAGAAGAGGTGAACGAAATTTGCGCTCCCTGCTGCACATACTTCTCATCCTCGCATCTTCCAGATCCAAGAGATCGGCAAGGCTTTACAAAAACTGAATCAGGTGCACAGAAAGTCCTAAGTCTTCCTATGGGAAAGTTTTTGAAGACAACCAAAGTCAACTTCAAGGTTTCAGCATTTTTATCATGGTTCGAACGACCTCTCGGCCCGTAACAACAGCACATGTCCTAGACGAGCTTCAACCTTTCCCCTTCAGTGCTTCTTAGCTGACCTTCGAGCTTTCACTATTTTCCGCTGCGGCACTCCGTCATCCTGACTAGGAGCTCCACCCCCGAAACCCCCTTGCGGCGCTCCTCCTCCAAACCCTTGACCCCCGCTGCTCCCGAAGGCGGCAGGTGCCTGCTGCTGCTGTGCTCCTGCCCCGAACGTGAAGGGAGCGGCAGCTGACCCAAAGGCTGCCCCACCTCCGAAGGAAGGAGCAGAAGACCCGAACGACGATGCCCCAAAGGCCGAAGAACTTGCGCCAAACGGCGACGGAGCTCCCCCACCGAACGGCTGCTGCGACCCACCAAATGCCGGAGCCGAGGCGTTGAAAGCGCTCTGCCCTCCTCCAAAAGTGAAGGTAGAAGACGATGCTCCGAAGGCTCCAGTAGATCCGAAGGCCGACCCCCCGCCTGTGCTGCCGAAGGGAGGAGCTGCCGGGTTGCCAAACGCCGAGCCGGTCGAGCCGAACCCTCCGCCACCGAAGGCAGGAGTGGAGGTTGTGCCTGACCCTGTGCTTCCGAAGCCAGAGGGCGCGCTGCTGCCTCCGAAAGTGAACGGCGTGCCAGCAGCTCCGAAAGCTGAACCCGTCGGTGCCCCGAACGTGAAGGGTTGGCCAGCCGCCGAGGATGGAGCTTCGTCTGACATCATCCCTTCATTGCTAGAACCAGCCTTGGCAGCGTCAGCTGCTGCGCTCGAGTTGCCTGCTCCGAATGTGAACGGAGCGTTAGTGCCACCTGTTGACCCAAAGGCTGGGGCGCTCGACCCAAAGGCTGGGGCGCTCGACCCAAAGGCTGGGGCGCTCGACCCAAAGGCTGGGGCGCTCGACCCAAAGGCTGGGGCGCTCGACCCAAAGGCTGGGGCGCTCGACCCAAAGGCTGGGGCGCTCGACCCAGAGGCTGGGGCGCTCGACCCAGAGGCTGGGGTGCTGGACCCGAAAGATGTGGGAGCACTCGAGCCGAAAGCAAAAACGCTTCCAGTCGACGCGATCTTATCGCCCGCGGCAGAGGATGCAGCTGGAGTGCTGCCGAAAGAAAACGTGGCTGGAGCTGCACTGCCTGTCGAAGACCCGAAGGCGAAGACTGAGGACGAGGCCGAACTGGCCGCGGACTCTTGAGTCGCAGGCGTACTTCCGAAGGAGAAGACGGCTGGAGTTTGACTGGTCGATGTGGAAGATTGAGACGAGCTGGCGCTGGACCCTCCGAACACGAAGGCAGACTTGGACTGTGGTTCCGACGCGCTGGCTGACGTTGGGGGAGCAGCCACATTCGAGCTTCCAAAAGTGAAGACACTGCTGGAGCCTGATTCTGACTTCGGTGCATCCGAGCTCGCCGCACTGGAGTTGCCAAATGTAAACACGCTGCTTGATGAAGCACTTTGTGTTTCTGCAGATTTCAAGGGAGCTGCACCAAACGAAGGCGTGGTTGAAAAAGAGGAGGACGAGGATGCACCAAATGAGAAAGTCAGTGGGGCTGAACCGCTTGGAGCTGGGGCAGAAGTCTTTGCTGGCTCACTTCCGAAGCTAAAAGTAGGAGGCTTTGTAGATTCAGAAGGCGCCGAGTCCGTCTTTGCTGGATCGCTACTTGCTCCCTTGCTATCGCCGCGCTCCTGCTTGTCCTCCTCGTCGATCTCTTTTGACCCTGTCGACTCAAAGCCCACGTCCACCTTCTTCGTCGGCCACTGGAAGGTCGTAGGTACCCCGCTCTTCCTTGCCATCTCCTCGTACGCCTTCCGCCTCTCTGCCGCTTTCTTTGCTGCATCTCCGTCTGCATCCTTGCTCGCTGCTCCGCCATCTTCCGCCTTTGACACCTTGCTGTCCTCCTTCTTTTCGTCAGTGCTGCTCTTGCTCGCTCCAAACGTAAAACCCCCACTTGACGACTTCTCGCCGCTGGAAGCTCCGCTCGACCCAAACGTGAAACCTGGTCCGGCCGCCGTAGATGTCGTAGTCTCAGTCGCCTTGGCACCGAAACTGAATGTCGAGGACCCTCCTGTAGACGCCGAGGTCGATCCAAAGCCAAACGAGAAGCCTGATGAGCCGCCTCCTGCCGCTGGCTTCGAGCTGGAGGCTGACCCGAACGTAAAACCTGAGCCGCTGCCTCCTGTACCAAAGCTGAGGCCACTGCTCGATCCCGCATTCGACGTCCCGAACGTGAAGCCCGATGATGCGCTGCCTCCTGCCGCCTTCTCTCCGCCGGTGGCTCCGGGCTTAGGAGCTTCACAGGACATGCACTTGTCCTTGGCCTCTGCGTTGTTCATCGTCAAGCACTCTGTGCATCTCCACTGCCCAGGCTTTGGCTTGAACAATTCCGATAAAGGAACTTGTCCACCGTTTGAGTTTTGGCTACTTTCAGCAGACTTTGATGTGTCCTTGCTATCGCCGCGCTCCTGCTTGTCCTCCTCGTCGATCTCTTTTGACCCTGTCGACTCAAAGCCCACGTCCACCTTCTTCGTCGGCCACTGGAAGGTCGTAGGTACCCCGCTCTTCCTTGCCATCTCCTCGTACGCCTTCCGCCTCTCTGCCGCTTTCTTTGCTGCATCTCCGTCTGCATCCTTGCTCGCTGCTCCGCCATCTTCCGCCTTTGACACCTTGCTGTCCTCCTTCTTTTCGTCAGTGCTGCTCTTGCTCGCTCCAAACGTAAAACCCCCACTTGACGACTTCTCGCCGCTGGAAGCTCCGCTCGACCCAAACGTGAAACCTGGTCCGGCCGCCGTAGTCTCAGTCGCCTTGGCACCGAAACTGAATGTCGAGGACCCTCCTGTAGACGCCGAGGTCGATCCAAAGTCAAACGAGAAGCCTGATGAGCCGCCTCCTGCCGCTGGCTTCGAGCTGGAGGCTGACCCGAACGTAAAACCTGAGCCGCTGCCTCCTGTACCAAAGCTGAGGCCACTGCTCGATCCCGCATTCGACGTCCCGAACGTGAAGCCCGATCCTGCCGCCTTCTCTCCGCCGGTGGCTCCGGGCTTAGGAGCTTCACAGGACATGCACTTGTCCTTGGCCTCTGCGTTGTTCATCGTCAAGCACTCTGTGCATCTCCACTGCCCAGGCTTTGGCTTGAACAATTCCGATAGAGGAACGAAGGAACTTCCGGAATCATTCTGAGGAGCAGCAGTTGACGAACTTGTCTTGGGATGACCGTTTGCACCGGTCGACACATCGACTTGATCTTGTCCAGGTTCAGAGAAGGAGTATTTGGTGCCTGATAGCATCCTTCCCATTGGCTGACTTTGCAGTTCCAAACTTTCCGGCTCAGTGAAGTTAAACTTGCTTTGGCTTGCATGGACATTTCGCTTTGGCATATCTCCATCTTTCATTGCATAACCTCGGCTCTCTGACATAGAATGTTCATTAGCAGCGGCCTTGGCACTGGCATCAGGCGAATTTCGTGCTTCAACAGCCCAGGCCGAACTGAAAAATCGAGAAGAAGGAGCGGACCTGTGTTCGAGCCAAAGTGAGTTCCTGTGCAACAGGAAGTTGATTGCAAAACGAAACAGCAATACCTTGAGTCGGAGGCTGGAGTACTAGTATCCTTGATAATCTCCAATATTCTTTTCACAGTTTGAGTTGGTTGATGTGACAGCCTTCGTCGTTGTGTGGGTCGCGTCCTGACTTCGTTCACATCGTCTAGTTGAAATTCGTTCAACGGATTCAGCTCAAGCACACCAATAAATATACCTTTGCTCGGATGTCTATCGTTCGGTGCAGGGCTGGGCTCCGGTGCAAAACTCTCCCTGTTGCGCTTAGTGCCCACATCTGTCATGTAGGAACCTTGGCGATTGGCCGAGAAGGAGGGGGTTGAATATGCCGAAGGTATTCGAGGAACACTACTATGAAACGTAACATTCGACCTATTCTTTGCAGCCATTGAAGAATCGGGCGGACGGAAGCTTGCATTAGTTCTCTCTGGCAACAAACGCGCCGAAGGAGACAACGCAGCTGTAATCGGTGCCAACGCCCTCTCCGCATACTCCTTCGCCGACATTCGGCTTGAGCGCGATACAGAATGATTGCCAATGGGGGATTCGGTGAGAAATGTTGAAGAAAGAGTCTTTTCGTCGTTGCTATTATTCGTGATGACCATCATTGAGGTGTTGTTGATGGTTGAGTTGTTGGCATTCATGGTCTTGTTTTGCATGTAAGGGCTTGAAACGTTCAGAAACGATGCCTCTCCAAGTCCACCCATAATTTGAGATGATCCAGTCAGTCGTGAGAAGTTGTTTGAATGGTATGATGTGTCTGGCTGCGAGCTCTGTAATGAACAAAATCGGTACAGAGAACCAACGAAAAGACGCTCTTACCATCATGCTATTCTTGGCAGTTTTTGTCCGCATGACTGCGATGCGAAAGGCTGAGGGTTCTCCATAACCATCCAGGTCAGTTCTTTCATTTGAATACTGGAAAGCGAAGAATAAATCATCCAAAGCAAAGCAGGAGGCAAAAATGTATCTACCACATAGTGCTTGTTCACAAGGTTCGCAAATTTTTGAGCTAATTGCCTTTTGCGAGCTCGTTGCTGGCTCCCCATGCGACTGACAGTCATGGCTACCTTCAAGGGGTCCATAGAGTGAACAGGTCTTGGCCTGACGATAGAAGGTGTCACGATGTTGAGCGCCTCCTCATTACCAAGTCCAGTCTCGTGATCGTGAGACTCAGTCCTGCTGTCACGACTAGTGTTCACTTGAGCAAACAAGTTAACAGGACGTGAAGGTTGCCGTTCAGCATCTGCTTGAATCTCATCGTGGAGGAACCGTGAGTCGGAAAGAGATTCTGAAGTGCTGTGCTGCACATTGTGGTTCCGTCCCAACATATCAGCAAATGCCTGCAGCGATGGGTCTCGATTTTGTCCAGCTTGGTAATGAGACATCGAGGGTCTAAATTTTGAACTCTCTGTGTGCTCTTCAGACCTGGACACAAATAATTATTGGAGCCCCACATGAGGGCAAAGATACTCACATAATCACTACTTCTTCGGCGAAGTCTTCATCATCATCTTGAGGCTCTGAATGAGCCTCTGACTTCCTCCATGGAGAAAGCCATGATAGTGCTCCTGATATCAGTCTACCGGGTGTGCGAAGAAGGCTTCCTCCCTGAATGGGCATTAACACAACAATGAGGGGTGAAAGGAATCTGGACAAAAAAAGGTGACGGAGAAGGAACTAGAAGGAACAAAGGGAAGTGTTGGGGGAGTCGCAAGTAGCGAGAAGCTAGACATGGCAACGAGCAGCCCTACCTTTTGAGTGCCTGATGTCGTTGGAGAAACAGCTTCACTTTCTCGAGGTCGATCGTATGGACCTGGCCGATGTTTCTTGGCTTCATGCTTGATGGCTGGCATGCTGCTCTGAATTCCAAGAACGCTAGCACCCCGCCGTATCAAGAAGCTCGAACGATTTTCACTGAAAATGCAGATTCATTCAGTTTGGCGTAAATCATTGTCAAAATACAATATCATGATCAGATGTGCATCAGAGATGGTATAGTTGTTTCCATGACATCAGGCGTACTGCCACACACCATGGTTGCAGTCTGCACATAAGACAACAGCAGAAACATGGGAAATAACAACTGGTATCGAAGAAACACTGCTATCAGTAGACGAGAACATCCCTTCAGTCAACAGCATACACTAGCCCTTCTGGCCTTCTAGAAGAAATTTCTATTTCTGTCCTGCTTGTCCTCTCTCCATCATGGCTCTTCGTCAATTGTTATAGTTGACATCAAAAGCAACACACTCCCTGACGGCTCCATGCAACAACCTCCACCCCACACCCTCTATCTGAACTCTCCCCTCCCCTCCTCCCCTCCGTTCTCCTCGCGCTATACCCGCCATTGCCCTCTGTGCCTATCACCCAAATATTGGCGAATCAAAACATTACTAAACTACTAAGATATGCGCCAATATTTTAGTACCAATACGCCAACTCTTTTGTACAAGCAAGCCACAAGTTATTCACAAAAACTAATTTAATATGTAGTATTTCTAATATATATGATTATTTCAATACATAATTATATAAATTTATAGAGAATAAGATCCAATGCATGCGTACAGGGCTTGAAATCATTACCGATTGTGCCAAGATGAAGTACAACCGATAAATATAATTTTAGTATTATTTATATATATTGTATTGGTGTTCTGTATCAAGAAAACTTTTATAAGTAATCTTATACAGAATATTGTACCATAGGAAACACAAGTATCAAAAAGGAATGGGTGAAAGAGCACGAGGCAACATACGTTACATATATTCGAAAGAATAACGGAAATTGTGCCGGGTACGGCAGTGCTGAGTACGGCCCGGCCGTGCGCCGGGCGTTCAACTTGTCACACACTACTTCGGACGGCAGTGTGAGAACCAACCCTCAGGGGGCCTGTGCTCGGGCAACCTGGCGCCGCCGGAAGTTGTACAGTACTCAGTGACGGTCGGAACGGAGGCTTTCGGGCCGCCGAACAAGTTTGATGCTGTCCGATCGTACATTCACATTTACTCAAAGTTAAGTTAAAAATCAGTACGAGGACCATCAGCCTGAGGAGAGTACGGTAGTAAACTGAGTACCACTACTGTGAGTCAGTATCCACTAGAAGTGGCCGGCCCCTGATAATTTGACTAAAAGATATGTTCTGAAATAATTTCATTATAATTTGGCGGTATCTAAGTGTTATAATCACTCTATAATAAAAAGTTTTGATATTATTAAAACTCTATAGAGATTAGTACTGACAGTACACAAGAATTAAAAATCCACACATAAAGGAGAGAGGCACTACCCACCATCCTGATGATGGGGAAAGCAGGGGGTGTGGTGAAAGATGGGTGTAGCGGATAGGGGGTGTAGGACCAGGAATCAAGGTCGAACATCTATTGGGGTAGTCAAGTAGGGGTACTTTATTGATTGAAAATATTGAAACATAGGGGGTAGGGTAATATTTGATGCTGGTGAGCATACGATGTGGTGGGGTAGGAATGGGTGTGGGGACTTTTATGGGTGGGTTGGGGAGATCGAAGGTACAGGAGCCATTATGCGGAGAAGCCTTCTGGTCGGTATGGCAGCGGCGCTCGCGTCAGCGTCAGGAACACTCGGTAAGAGGCGGGGGGAAGGGGGGAGGGGGATGTACTTGTGCAACGCAGGGAGACACTGGTGCAAAGTTGAGTAGAGGAAACGTGTACCGTGCCGTGCAAATGGTGGTCAATGTTGTCTGCAGGGATCTGATGTTTGCTCCGTGTGGTAGCAGTAATAGTATACATGCCGCCCTCGTTTGTTGTGGTGGTTCAAAATCTCATCTTTGATGAAAATCCTATGGTGATCATGTTCGTGATGTCGAGGAATGGGCATTTTGTACACAGATTGGCTGGGACGAGGGGGGGGGGGGGGGGATGGGTTCAATAACCACTAGCGGGGCTGTGTCAAGAATTGCGCTTGCGATGAGACGAGTCTTTTGACTTCTTCGGTGCAGCTTTCGCCCCAGCCTTGCCGTCTGCAACCGTCTCAAGAAATGCGCAGACAAGCGCTTGCAGCCTGAAGGTACTGACGTGCACAGGAACACTTGTTCGATACTGATTGTTGGTGAAGATGGGTTTGTTCGACGGGTTGTTCGGTGGAGGAAACAAGAACGAACCTCCCCCATCCCAGGCTGCTGTGCCTTCGGAGAGGCTCGCGCCGATCAAGGGGAAGACCATCGTTACTTTCATGCCTAGCAACCAGCAGGTCTACGCTCGTCCAGGTGCGAGCCTCCGTGTAGTCAGCACTGATCATGAACTTACTTATGCTGGATATCATAGGCGAGCGCCTTGGAGATGTCGCGCAGAGAGCTGGCATCAACGTTCCGTAAGCATCACGATCTTGACGACCTCTTATCGGTGACTCGTCGTCACAGGTATGGCTGCCGTGAGGGCGTCTGCGGCACTTGCGAGGCAAAGATGCGTCAGCCCACCGGACAGATCAACGAAGTTCGCGTCTGCAGAGATATCGTGCCCAAGACGAACTTGGACTCTCCTGATCGGTACGAAGCAGGAGTCTCCTCCTGCTTGTTTCTCGATCTAACAGCAAACGCAGGGAGAAGATGTGGGGAGATCTCCGTGGAGGAAAGAAGTCAGTCAGTGAACTCCGTGGAACTCCGGAGGAGATTACCGTCACCTTGCAGGTAACTTGTTATGCTTCCTCCTTCTCAGAGCTCCTCTGACACCGTATCTTTCGTAGAATCCAAATCTTGCTTTGAAAAGGCAGCAGTCCTGGGAGCAGATCAAGGATCAGGCAAAGCAGAAGGTACTGCATTCGCTTGCCCTTGCAAACCTGACTATGACCTGTAGACCAAGGATTGGCTTGATCCTAACTACCAGGCTCCAAGCAAGCGCAACGGTGGGATCCCTCCCCCACCATCCGGCCCCAAGAAGTGGTTTTAGATGAGCGATCCAACCATTTCTCGATCCCCCTCTTGCTATTCTTTGTAGAGTCGCAGGAAATGATTGTAATTTTTGGGATGAAATTTTGTTCACTCTCGGTGCTTGGCGCATGTCGGACGGTTCGGCCCGCGGGGCCCGGGTCTGCCTGGGTCTTTCTAGGCCTCCGTCTGCCGCAGTGCCTGGATCGTCTTTCTGTCACGTCTTTCAAGGCTAGTAGGCTGGCGCGGCCCCTGGCAGGTACTACGGTAGGCTCAGCCGCTGGCCGGGCCCGTCTGCCACCGTAATGGCACGGTGTTTTGCCGCCAGGCCGGACGGCCCTGGCACTGATGACCCAAGGGTCCGATCACTGGCTGCCCGGCCGCGCCGCCGGGCCAGCCGCCGCCAGCGGCCTCGGAGCCGCCGGGCCAGACTCAGAGCCGCCGGGCCAGCGCGGCCGCCGGGCCGGGCCGCTCTGCCGGGCCTCTGCCGCAGCTCTGCCGGGCCAGTGCCTGGGCCAGTGCCGGGCCTTGCCCCGGCTCTGGTCTGCCAGAAAACGCGGTCACCATGGCATTCATGCGTGCATGGTCGCAATCGAGGTAAGGCAACGAGTATGAGGGTGTGGGGAGGAGGAGACGGAGGAGAGTGAGGAGAGGAAGAGGAAGAGGGAAGTAGAAGCAGCTCAGAATCAGAATCGGAGTCTCATGACTTGTTTGAGATGGCGCTGCCTCATGAACGCATGCTCGAGTCTGTCGAGCGATGGGACTCGGAGCACGTGACGGGGCTGTGATGGTGTTCTTTGGGAGTTCTTGCCGTCTTCTGATGTTGTTATCATCGCAGCTGCTTCAAGATTTCAATGAGGTGACAACAAGATGAGAGGACTGGCTTCTTTCCGCATCGTCGCTGTGAAAGTGTTGGGTAGATCCTTCAAAACTCCTCTGTACGGCTGGTTGGAACGCAACCATGGTCAGAGGAGACACCTGGCTTCTTATACAGATCCGGCATCTGATCCGATCAAGTCAGGCATTGACAAAGATTTGAGTGGAAGTTCGGAGCAGGCCTCGAAAGCTCGCGATGATCCTGAACAATCGCAGTATCAGAAAAAAACGCAGCTTGAGCATGTTCTCCTCAGGCCTGACGTGTACGTCGGGTCCATGGAGCAAGTTACGAAGCAGATGTTGGTGTATGATGTCAAATCGAGCTCGGTGCGACTCCGATCCATCTCTTACATCCCTGGCTTGTTGAAAATCTTCGACGAGATCCTGGTCAATGCGGCGGATAACAAGCAAAGGGACGTAGCGACCAAGCAGATCAAAGTCAAGTTTGACAAGAAGAATGCAACCGTGCAAGTCTACAACGACGGAAAAGGGATTCCTGTGTGCCGGCATGCAAAGTATGATGACGTGTATATCCCCGAGCTGGTGATGGGAAACTTGCTGGCAGGATCAAACTTTGACGATACCAAGACTCGCCTTGCAGGGGGCAGACACGGCTACGGGGCTAAGCTCACCAATATCTTCAGCTCCGTCTTCACTATCGAGACTGTCGATTCTTCTCGGGCTCTCCTGTACAGACAGACTTGGCGAAACAACATGACAACCTGCGAACCTCCGACAATAGAAAAGTTGACAGGAAAGGCGGAGGATTATACCAAAGTGACTTTCACGATTGATCTGAAAAGATTCGGGAAGAAGTCTTTGGACGATGACACGATAGCTTTGTGGGCAAGAAGGGTGGTGGATGTTGCTGGCTGCAACAATGGCTTGAAGTGCTGGATCAACGGCACCTTGGTCAAGGTTCGAAGTTTCCAAGACCTCATGCTCCTTTACCGCTCTGCGCTCACGCAGGAGAAAGGAGCAGAAGGCGCAAAGGCAGTAGAGGTGATTGAGGATAATTCGGGGAGGTGGAAGGTCGCAGTCGGGAGTGCGGTCAATAACTCGTCCAGCGAGCTTTCGATGAGCTTTGTGAACAGCGTGTGGACTTCAAGAGGCGGTACCCACCTGAAGCACGTACAGGATCTCTTCATAAAATATGTCGCAACGGTCCTCAACAATAAGTACAAGGACCTTGACGTCAACGAAAGGACGATCAGGAACAACATGTGGATCGGTGTTGCCGCTCTTATTGAGAACCCCTCGTTCGACACGCAAGGCAAGGAGCTGCTCGTCACCCCCACAGAGAAGTGCGCTTTCTGTTTTCCACACCCACGGGGTTGAGTTTGGCCCGCCAGGTTTGGATCGGAGTTCAAAGTCTCCAGGAAAAAGATGGAGGAAGTCGTTCAAAAGACGGAGATCGTTGAAAGAATCGTCAAGGCAATCGCATTCAGCTCCGCTTTTTGGTCTGACTTGGTTTGCAGGTGTTGGAAGGAAAGCTAGTGAAGGACTTGGACAAGAGCTCAAAGACGGTGAGGATGACAAATAGGATGACGACTGTGATGATCATGATAACCATCATGATTTCCCCCAATAAGCTTGTCTGGTGCTGATCAACATGTTGTGAAGATGGGAGCTTGGTCGCAAAAGCGCCTCCTTCTACCGAAGCTCGAAGATGCAAACTGGGCAGGGACAGCCAAGTCAAGGGAATGCACTCTCATTCTGACTGAGGGAGACAGCGCAAAGGTTGTGGATATGGGTAAGAGGAGGAGGAACTGAAGGGTGGAACAGGCACTTGCAGTCAGCGGGCTTTCGGTGTTGGGCAGAGACAGGTTCGAAGTCTGAGATCATGCAGGCATGAGTTGCGTGGGATTGTAATCGTCTCAAACAGATACGGTGTGTTTCCTCTCAAAGGAAAGCTGATCAACGTTCGTGAAGCAACTAACTTACAAGTGAATCGAGAGTTTGGTTGGGTTGGGAATGAGAAGACTTGCCCAGGTGAAGAACAACACTGAGCTTGCAGCTATCAAGGCTATCCTCGGACTTCAGAACTCGGCGACTTACGACTTGGACAAGAAGGAGAGCTCTGCGTTTCCGCTCAGATACGGCAAAGTCATGTTAATGACGGACCAAGACCATGACGGGTCTCACATCAAGGGGTTGTTCATCAACATGGTCCGTGAGCCGTTCCCCGACTGTGAGGGGAGGTGACTGATGTGACGAACAGATACATGCGTACTGGCCTGAGCTGCTGAGATCCAACCAGTTCTTGTTCGAGTTCGTGACTCCGATCGTCAAGGTTTACACGGGAAGCCAAGATTTGAGAAAGACCAACAAAGCTTACAAGACCTTCTTCACTCAGATTGGTGGACTTGATGCATGACTGCTACTTGGGATGCTGAATCTAGATGCTCTCACCTATGCAGAATTCAAGCAGTGGTGGGACTCGTTGCAGGACAAAGATAGGAATAAGTTTCACATTAAGGTTGAAACTTTTGCTGTTCGTGATGTACAATCTCACATCGTTGGTCAAGTACTACAAAGGTTTGGGAACAAACACGGCGCAAGAAGGGAAGGAATATTTCAGCAACCTGGAAGTGAGATCCACAGTCTGTCTGTTGTGACCTGACCCGACCATGATAGTCACATCGATTGAGCTTTGTGTACGATGGAAAGCAAGACGACAACTCAATCACCTTGGCGTTCTCCAAGGTTTTTAAAGCTCTTTCGAACGAGTGGATGATGGTGAAACATGAAGGATGCGGACGAGAGGAAGAAATGGATTCAAGATCATGCAGACAGGTGGAGCTGAAAGCTCATGAAGGAGGGTTGTTCTGTTCGTTCCATGGTGACTCGTGTGCTTGCTAGCGTTGTTAAGGACTTCATCGACCACAGCAAAGACAAACTCTCATTCACAGATTTTGTATACAAAGAACTTGTCCAGTACAGGTAAGAAGAACTCATTTGTCATGGAGCGATTATCTTGCTATGGTTGTGAATGGATTTGACTTTGCGATTCTCAGCTACGCCAGCTTGCAACGGGCCATTCCTTCGCTCATCGACGGATGCAAACCCTCTCAACGCAAGATCTTGTACGCTTGCTTCAAGCGCAAGTTGAACAAGGAGATCAAGGTGCAGGAGAATTGCAGGATGACACTGATGATGATAACAACGATGATGATAATGATGATCACGATGATGATCACGACTTTGATAATTACGATGATGATAATGATGATGATAATGATGACGACGACGACGACGACGAAGACGACGACGACGACGACGATTGAGAAGTAGATGATGATAATCTGCAGGTTGCACAGCTTGCTGGTTACATCTCTGAGCACACAGCATATCATCATGGAGAAAACTCTCTTCACAGTGCCATTGGTGAGATGTGAGGAAGCTGGAGAGAGGAGGAGGAGGAGGAGGAGGAGGAGGAGGAGGAGGAGGAGGAGGAGGAGGAGGAGGAGGAGGAGGAGGAGGAGGAGGAGGAGGAGGAGGAGGAGGAGACAGCGTGTGAGTGCAAATAACCAATGATGGCATCAGTCAAGATGGCCCAGCGATTCGTCGGCTCAAACAATCTGCCCCTCCTCTACCCATCCGGTCAGTTCGGTACAAGACTGCAGGCAATCCTTGCCATCTCCTCCTCCTCCATTTGTTGACGGGAAGACGACAGGGAGGAGAGGACGCGGCCAGTCCGAGATATATCTTCACTTCCCTCAACAGCTACACGCGCATGATCTTTCCCGAGGAGGATGACTTGCTGTTGATCCCGCAGTCTGAGGATGGATTGGAGATTGAGCCGAGATATTACATCCCGATCATCCCGATGACGCTGGTCAACGGAGCTCAGGTAGAGGAGGGGAGGGAAGAAACATGCGAAAATGGGAGGCCGAGGAGGGACCGGGCAGGGATTCGATGTGATAAAAGGAGGCAGAGCCTGTTGAAAGAGAATGAAATGAGGAAGACGGTGTAAGAAGGGAAATGATGTCCAGGAGGGAGGATGGCGCGCCGGAGCAGGTGCAGGTGCAGGTGCAGGTGCAGGAGGAGTAGGAGCAGGTGCAGCTGGAGCAGGAGCAGGAGCAGGAGCAGGAGCAGGAGCAGAATGCTTGTGGGTTCTCACACAAGGTTCGCAGGGGATCGGGACGGGGTGGTCCACCTCAATTCCCTCCTACAACCCGTTCGAGATCATCACCATCCTGCGCTCGATGATCCGCGAGTCGAAGGGGGGCGGGGGAGGGCAGGAGAGCTTGAGGAAGAGCAGGGAACTAGTACCATGGTACGCCGGGTTCAAGGGGACAATCCAGAAGCACAAAGACGGGGAGAGGTTCACCTGCTCCGGCTGTTTTGAGGTGGAGGACACGAATCCGCTGCGGATCCGGGTGACGGAGCTCCCCATCGGGATGTGGACGGAAGACTTCCAGGACCACCTCAACCGGCTCTCGGACAAGACGGAGGACAGAGCTGCGATGATCTCCTCCTACACCACCAACAACTCGGAGGCAGTCATCGACACGACGATCACGTTCACGGAGGATGCAGAGAAGAAGCTGATGGAGAGTGGGAAGCTGAACAAGCAGGAGCTGATGAAGGTGCTCAAATTGATCAATCCCATCAGCCTCGGCAACATGGTCCTGTTCGCTGCTGACGGCAAGATCAAGCAATACTACAACCCTCTTGATATCCTCGCCGATTACTTTCCCGAGAGGATGAGGCTGTATGAACGCAGGAAGCAGATGCAGGAAGCTCGTCTTGCTGCTCAGGCCATGCGCTTTACCAATCAGGTGGGTCCGATCCTCGTCCCCCTCTCTCCTTCGACCTCCCCTTTATCCATCCATCTCCCCTTCAAACCCCCTCCCTCTCTTCTTGCTCTCTTTCTGCAGCTCTCTCTACCTCCCTCCCTCCCTCTGCTCTTCTTGCCGGTTTCTGCCGCTCGTCCTCCCCCTATTGCGTCCTGCAGCTGCAATCCCCGTTCCGCGCTGCTCCTCCTCCTCCGCCAACCTCACTCATGCACCAGTATCGCTTTCTCGGAGCGGTGGCCAGCGGGGAATTCAAGTTCGAGGGCAAGTCGAAGGATGAGCTTGAAAAGGAGCTGAAGGAAAAAGGTCAGAACGAGCCAGTCCTGGTCTCCTCCTCATCATCCTCATCCTCATCCTCATCATCCTTCTCCTCCTTCTCCTTCTCCTTCTCCTTCTCCTTCTACTACTACTACTGCTACTGCTACTACTACTACTCCTCCTTCTATTACTACTCCTCATCCTCATTCCTTTTGCAGGGTTCAACACACAGGAAGAAATTGAGAAGGTCTTCACTGAGAAGAAGCATGTTGCAGCGCCCAAGTCAGAAGGAGCCTCGCTCGAGTATGTGTATGCTTCCTCTACCATTCTGCATGTTCACTTCGATGGCGCAGGGCGGAGGAGGAAGAGGAAGAGGAGTTAAAGGAGAGCAACAATGGGTCTGATGACCTCGCTGTCTCCCCTACACTCACAAGGGTATTGGACAGGTTCGCATATCTGCTGCAGATGCCAATGTGGAGCGCAACGAGAGAGCGGAGGGAGAAGCTGAAGAAGCAGGTAAGCTCGACAGGAGGTGAACTCCGCTCCTGATCCGCTCGACCAGGTGGATCAGGTAGAAGGCGAGCTCAAGCGTTTGAAGGGTGAGAGCAAACAGTTCATTCCTCTGCCCTCCTCCTCTACATCCTCTCCCTCCTTCTCACTCCTTCTTCCTTAGGGATCTCGCCGGAGGACATCTGGCTTGCTGAACTCGATGCCCTCGAAACGAAACTTGGGACTGTGATTGAATCATAACATTAGTCACTTCTTTCAAGCCTGTTTGGCCCCTGACTGCACTGCTTAAGGAGCCGTCACGTCGATCTCAACTTTGGCCTGATATGCATCTTCCTTCTCCCATGAGCGTCTGACAGCACATCATATCATCATCAGTGTCATCACCACAGACAGACATCCCGTTATCACAACCTGTAGGCCAAGTCTACCACTTGAGTTCCAACACTCTTGGCGTCCAACACGAAGACTTGCTTGCCGCCAGCGCCAGGCATCTGAGTGCTTGGAGGGATGAAGTCACTGCTCTTCTTCTGCCATGGCACCATCGACGTCAAGAACGGCTGCGCTGCAATCATGCATGGAAAACATTTTCACCTCTAGACCGCTCCCCATCGACTTGATCACCCACATGTAGCCCGTCTGGGGAGATGGTCAGCTAAGAATCGCCCTCCTCCTTTTACGACACTTACACTCGGAGTTGAATTCATCTCTATCCTCACGGTTCCATCCTTCAGAACGCTCTACACACCAAGTTAGGAGGAACGCAGATACGAACAAACTCAACAAACAGTGCGGTAGTCTGTCTTCTGCTGGTCTATCTGTACAGTTGCTTGGGAGGTAGGAGGAGCTCCTGATGTTCCTTGTCCTGTCACTCCTCCTGCATTCATAAGAGCCGCCGCTAGTAGCAGCAGCGTCGCTGACATGGCAGCTCTCTGTAGCGGTGCCATCTCCTGCAAGTGGTCGTGGTTCTGGGAGGGTGGGGTGGGGTACATGAAGTACCCCTACATCTCCCTTACCCACATAGGGATGAATGGGGTGGTAGATCGATTTTGATGCGATTCAGATGTGGCTCATCCCCGCTCTGACCTCTCCGAACTGTGCACGCCGAGCCCGCCCAGGAGTCTGAAGGCCGCAGCACTCGCCGAGTGCTGCGGGAGTGCCGGGTCACTCCGCCGGTTCCCGGCGCCATAGATGCCCAGACATTACATGCGCTGCTGCTCCTTGATCCTCGTGCCCCTGCCAGACTGAGATATTCGATCCTTTACTCAAAGCCCGATCTCAGTTTGCCGCCGCGGCACAGTGACTGCCGCTATTAGTAAGTTGTTGACGTTGCCAGTACCGCCGGTAACGGCGGTACATTGTTACTTGCAATACTGAGAAGTTTGGCATTTGCACTCAGTTTCTCTGTTGTGACTCTTAAATTTCAACTTGCCTTCACTCTCCCCGGGGTGCTCCATCAGTTCTTGTTGCTCCCTCTCAGTGAAGGTTGTTCTCTTTCTCAGTCAGTTCTGCTTTCCATGCTTGATGCCCTCAGGACTTCTTGTCATCTTCACAACAACTCACCATCGCACATGGCAGCACTTCTCAATAGTGCAAGGAGTTGATTCATTTGTACAACTGCCATCTTTCAAAGGTTTATTACAAAAATCGAATGCAAGGTGAACATCAGCTGGAGAAGACGAGCGAGTGAAAGAGACTGAGAGGGTCCACCTCAGCCTTGACAGCTCCAGCTCCGCGCTACCTTCGACGTCCCTTGCTCATAGCTCTCTCCTCTTAGTTCCTCATGCTCGCTCCTTTGTCTGCAGTGAGACGGGCTCGGATGTTCACCTGCATGCACCTCGACCCTCCGCTCTTGCTCCCTCCCTCCTTGTCTTCTTCCTCCGACATGAACGACTTCCTCGAGGCAAACACAAGCCCCTGCCCCGGCCGCAGCTCCAGGATCCTCTCCCAGTCCTCCTGCACCAGCGGCAGCTTCGCCGCCAAGTAATGGTACCAGTCGTGGGAGTGGAAGCGATGGAGGACGGCGAAGGAGATCAGTTCCAGCAGCTCGGGCGCCAGCGTGCTGGGGTTCTGAGTGCTGACAGCCAGCCGCATGTTGTCATGGCGCATGAGGCGGGCGATGTTGACAATCGACTGGCTGAGGCCGTCGGACTCCACCCCTTGCATGTACTTGTGCGCCTCGTCGAGCACGAGGAGCTTCCCGGTCACGTGACCTCCCAGCGTCCTGAACTGCTCGACGAGGATCTGGAAGATGCTGTTGGCCTCTGCTGACGTCAGCATAGGGTCGGTCAAGTCCACGATGACGAGCTTTCCTGGTTTGCAGGCGTCTTGCAGGTCCGAGGACGTGCGAGCGAGCGAGGTGTTGACGGAGCTCTCCTGGACGATGGACTGCAGCAGTTGAATCCTCTGAGCCAGCGGACCAGCTTGAGTGGTAAGCTTGCACTCGCTCTGAAGCTGCTTGAGCAGCTCGGCGAGGGACATGCTGCTGTTGTTCCGCTGGTTCGAGCGCAGGAGTTGCGTCATCATTGAGACGTAGAGCTGATTGTCCTCCTCCTTCAACCGCATGATCCTCTTGATATGATCGCTCGTCAGTCTGTTCCACTTGAACAGCAGCGGCTTCACTGTCACTCCCTTCCCGTAGTACTGCTGGCGCTGCTTGTAGTAGCAGGGAGATACCAGGACGACCACGTCCTTCAAGTTCAGCTCACAAGGAGCTCCTGTCTTGCTGTTGGCTCGCAGCATCTGCTCTAGCATCGTGTTGGGGCTCATCAGCCCTGTCGCCTCCACCTTGGCTTGAGGGTTCGTGTCGTAGTGCAGGACCAGAGTGGTCATGGGCTTGTTCAAGTTAACGACCTTGGAGGAGGGGAACGGAAGCATGCATGCTTCCAACACGCAGCCGATCGTGTGGCTCTTTCCTCCTCCTTGTACTCCCACGGCAGCCATGCAGAAGGGCTCGGAAGTGTTGAGGTACACTGGCTTCCTCCTCCCTTCCCGGTCCACGCGCGAACCAAGGAGCGCGTACTCCTCCCAGTGCCTTGCTGCCAACTCGTCTCCAATGCAGTAGCCTCGGAAGGGATCCTCGTGCTCTTCATGCTTGTAGTCCCCCAAGAAGTACTCCTCCACATCCTCGTCGAAGGAGAAGTTGACCCTGAAGACGCTTGTCGCCTGCTCTGTGCTCGATGACGACCGTGACGAACTGGAGTCCGAACCCCCGTCTCCGTCCTCGAGCACGAAGCATCCCCTCTTCCAACTGTCGTCTTCCGAAGCGCTCGACATGTTTCTGTACGCGTTCAGCAGCATGGCGGCTCCATACGCTGCCTTGCGATGGAGGTCCTGCCCGAGAGGCCGGCTCCTCCACAGTCCCATCCAGTGCTGAGGGAAGAGAAGGGGCTTCCTGATCCCGCACCATTCCTGGATCACCTTGGAGAAGCTCGTGCGGGGATGCGGAGGAGTTTCCTTCAGGAACGAGTAGGCCGCATGGAGGTCAAGGAGGCTGGTGGTCTTGACCCTACACATCTGATACAGCGCCTTCATGGTCTCTGTCCCGTTGTAAGCGACTTTGATGACCTTCTCGTCGGCCATCAGGCTTGACAAGCCGTTTGAGAGCATGTCGGGGCAAGACATGACGTCGAAGACGAAGGAGGTGTTCTCGTCGATGCCGACTGCTATCACGCTCACGTACCCGTTTGCCCTCAGCTCACCGTGGCAGGAGACAGCCACAGCCCCGATGGTCTCACCGCACGCTCGGATCCGTTGCATGGCCAGGTCGAAGCAGGAGCCAAGATCAACGAGGTAAACGTACTGCACAGGAGGAGCTGTTGTATCCGACGACGATCCCTCAGGAACATGGATATAGGAGAACGTGAGGGACGGTTGGTTTGCTTGTTCTGCAACTTTAATGTCAAGCTTATCTTCGAACGCAGAGATAATGTCAAGATGCTGACCAACTGATGCAATCGACATGATGCGATCTCAAGCGAAAGTCTTGTATTGAACTTTTTTTTTGTTTTTGTGGAAGAGGCTGTTTCGTTTGCTCTGTAGGAACAAAAGAGCAGCAAGTACAGGAGAAAAGGGAGTAGCTGATTCAAGAAGACGACGGGGAAAGAGATTGGGAGAGGAGGAGGAGGAGGAGGGAGACGGGTTAGGCTGGCGGCGTGGCTGGAGTTCGAGGGGAACGTTTCCCTTTTACTTCAAGGGGGGGGCGGGGGGCAAGGCTACAAAAATCCTCAAGGTTACGAAAGGGTGGGTACTTCGATATAGAAACAGGGGGTGATACAACAAAGCGAATTATTACAAGGGGTGGGGTGGTACTAGAAGGCGAGAAGGTAGGTGATCAATAGACAAACAGGGGGTAGTAGAGATGACCGGTTGGTGTTTCAATGGGCCAACAGGGGGTCCAATCAGTAGTAAGAAGGGGTACTCCTGTACTAGTGAAGATCCTCTGCGTCCGCACTCGCGGTCCGCCGAGTCACGGTCATCCGGGATCACATCGGATGCCTCATGATTCTCAGCTCTTGAGCTCGGCGGCGGGCCCGTACGGTCCCGTCCCCGGGGCCCGGCCGGGCCCCTCAGCCGGGGGTTGAGACTCTGAGAGGTGAGCCTATGATCTCGGATCCGCCCGGCTTTTCAAGTTACTCAAAGTTAAGTTAAAAATCAGTACGAGGACAATCAGGAGAGTCGAGGAGGCTTGACCCTGACACTGTCGCACAGGCCAACGTGACGGCGAGACTGAGAGAAAAGACAGCGAGAACCAAACCCAACTTCCCGGGCCGCAGGCTGCCGACTGCGGCAGCCTCCGTGTCCCCCAAACTTAACTGATACGGCTTTACTTAACTGCGGATAATCATGATACGATCATCGCACTGCTACGCCGGGTATGCTCACGGCGGCACTGCGCGGCACTGCCGGGCGTCTGCCCGGGGGCCCGGCACAGTGGCCTGGGATCAACGGCCCGGTTTGCCGCGAGTCTACGGAAGTTAAAGTTACCCGGTTGAAGTTAAAAATCAGCCCGGTCGCTGTACGGTACTACGAGGACAATCTCTTTTACTCAGTGCCAGTGACTGCTTGGGACTCCCGAGTCGAGGCACTGCAGTCGGCGCAAACCAGGCTTTGCCTTCACTCAACTTGAAGCCGCGTAGTACTGTACACCCCGGGCCCGGTCACCCGGTGAGCCGGGCCCGGTCCATCCTGGGTCACGTCCCGGATAAGCGGGTGAAGGGTCGCCATGCTGATCGGGGATAAGGCATGGTGGAGGCTTGCAGGAGCTGCAGGAGGAGGAGCTATTCTTCTTCTCCTGCTAACCATCACAAGTAAGTCTCTTGCCAGATTGATACCTGCCATCTGCTACTTCCTCTTCTTCCTCTTCTTCTGTAAGTGTCAAAAGAAGATTTGATTCACAGGTAAACTCGCAGGTACTTCGCAGAGCCGGGAGAGCATGTTGCAAGCGTCAGCAAGACGTGTGCGCAGAGCTCAGATCAGGGCTATGTTAGGTGTGACAGAAATATAGTACTGCACTGTTGTCTGATTGATCATGGGCTAGGTAACCGTCCGAACCGTTTGCACCATCTGCAATCTCTGAAGCGAAATGCTTTGAATGAACTTCAAGGTCTTTCCTTATCCGATCTTTCCTGCTATTTGCTGAATCATGTAAAGATGCTCTGTCGACTGGTGAAGTCGTGAACTTCTTTATGAAGAGTCAAACAAACGGAACCACGGTCTCCATCGATTTTGCTTCTGCTATGTAAGGATTGAAGATGGATTATTCCTTGTTTGCAGTCGAGTTCTTCTTCTTCAAATGCCTCTAACAGCTCAGATCCATGTTCAAATGGAACTGATTGCTCAAAGGTGTTGAAGACATTTTCCAGGTTCATTCTCTCGTTAACTCGTGAGTGCAGATTTTCATTCCAAAGGAAGTTGCTTTCGAGTGCGGAGGACAAGATAACGCAGATACTTGCGTCACCTTGGTAGAATCCTGCACAGATAAGGCTGACGCATATCTTTCTGCTGTCTACAAGGTTTGTTCGTTGGATTGATAGCTCATGCCGTCGGTGTTGACCTTGCTCATAGAATGATCCGTTCCGGGCGACTGAGCTGCGAAAGGACTTGAATTGCCAATGCTTTGTCAGCAACGGTTGCTCTCCATCATGTAACGTAGCGCTCTACATGGTATGGGCCACTGGGACTGGTGTTCAGTGTCCTGCGAGACCCCCAGTGTACTTGGAGTCGATCGGGGCCTTCCAGGTATCTGCATTTCGCAAACTTGATGCATGCAGTTCTCATGAAGTTCATGAACTAGTACGGCGACCCCATGGTATCCAATGTGATGCCGTCGGACATCAGCTACGATTATTTCCCTGAATATCCCAACCCTGCTGGTTTGCGACTATGGCACCCTTCAGTGTTATCAGAGATTGACCATTCAGTGCAGGCCATGTCTTTGATGTGTCTGGGGTTCGTGAGCAGTATAGAAAGGATCCCCGGACGTCTTATCGGTCTGTTCTGACGCGCCTGGTGTACCTTTATGACCCTTCGATGTGATTCAGGTATCCTTCCAGCTACAAATACTACCCTTGGTATTACTACGATGAGGACATTTACAGTCCAAGGTATGTTTGCAAAGTTTACTTCATCTACAAAGCTCATTCGCGATATGTAGCTACTGGTCATACGGCTATCCTGCCTCTACTGACCCCCTTCTTGATTACGACCAGGTGAGTCCAACCATGACTTGTTGGACAAGGTTACGATTTCTAACTGCTGCAATGCAGATGACTGTGCCATCTTCTGGGAACTATTTCTACGACCCGTACTCTGGCCGTGTATATATGTATTGAAATGATGATACATCATCCTGTGTGAAATTCGTGTCAACCGGATTTGTACATCAAAGTCCTTCTATGTTGCAGATTTTCTGGCGTTCCATTTATTACAAGAAAGGAAATCTCGATGGATCAGTGAAGAGACGTGAAAGAAAACCCCGCCATCATGCTGACTTAGCAAGTCGGCTGACCCCAAACACCTCCGGTTGCCAGACGGGTGCCGGCTCTGCCGTGACCCTTGCGAGGCCTGCTCTGTTTCCACCGCAACTTCAGTCAGGCCACCTGGACAGCTTTCGAGTGAAATTCGACTCACCTTGCCGAAGCTCTTTGCCGACCTCTTGCCCTTGGTGGTCCGCTTGTCTCCTCTTCCGTCCATGGTTGTGAGGGTCTCAGCGGTCTGGAGCACGGGAGTTGCCATCTGGCCAGGGGCGAGCAGGCAGACCGGTCCAGCGCTTCTCAGTCTGACGTCCTGCAGCGAGGTAAATGGAGGGACTCCATGCCATGAGGGGGCTCACGCTCTTAGGAAGGACTGAGCCAGGGGCGAAAGCAGCCGAAACTGGGGCAAAGTCAAAGAGATCCAAAGGTGCCTCATAGAGTTCAAATCTTGTATGCACAAGTTTGATTTGTTTGCTCTGATTTCTAGAAGAACTCAGATAAAGACATGCTTGCGTCTCTTGTCCCTCTCCAATCCCTGTCAATTTTTTCTGTGCTGATTTGCTTCCTGTTTGCTCTATCACTCACAGTTTGTCTGCTGCCTGAATGTCTTGCCAGAAGTTGCTCTTGCACCACATGCGCCCACCATGACATTGCTTAAGATCTTTCAACTACTGTTACACTCTCCCATCATCCCATCAATGGTTCTCTCATCCCACAACTTGAACTGCACTCGTCACCCCAATCTGCTCTCCCCTCCTCTCCTGAGCTTCCCTTTCCCCATCTCATCGCATCTCCTCCTCTCTCTCTCTTCACAGCCTACTCCTCCTTCCCTTCACCCTGCTCCCATCCTCCTCCTCCTCCTCTCTTCACCTGCAATTGCGCTCATCATCACCATTTTCTTCAGCATCGCGGCCGCTCCGTGTGGCCTCCCCCACAACCCTGACCCTCCCCCACCCTCTCACCTCAAACCCCCACCCACATGTGCGCATCACCTACCCTACACAAATCACAGTCCTCCAGGAGAACCCCTTGTATATCTACAGGTACCCCTTATTATATGGTGAAATATTACCGGTACTATGAAGTTCTTGTCTGCACGACACCCACTTGTTGTGCATGTCTCAGTACCCCTACCACCACGTTGGAAGTACCCCGGCCTTGTCATTGGAGCAGTTCCTTGACCCCTCCCCCAATTTTCGCCACCGGTGCATACTAGGGAGCTTACGGGGGTGTTGTCATAAAGCACCCCTCTGTGGAACGGAACTCCCTCCTGCTTGCCACATGACAGAATTGCGCACAGGAGGGGATAGGATGGGAGAGAGAGGATGGGAGAGAGAGGATGGGAGAGAGAGGATGGGAGAGAGAGGATGGGAGAGAGAGGATGGGAGAGAGAGGATGGGAGAGAGAGGATGGGAGAGAGAGGATGGGAGAGAGAGGATGGGAGAGAGAGGATGGGAGAGAGAGGATGGGAGAGAGAGGATGGGAGAGAGAGGATGGGAGAGAGAGGATGGGAGAGAGAGGATGGGAGAAATGGGAAGAGGAGGGTGGGAAAAGGATCTGTGTCGTTGGACATGAATATATTTCGGTACACTTCTACTCCCCAGTCTCCCCAGACACCTTCGTCCTACTCTCCTCCAGCGCTCGTCCGATCGTGCGCTTCCTCTGGGTCTTCCTGAGCACTGCGGCGAAACAGTATTAGCAGAACAAAACGGCTTTCAATCCTCACCTCTCATCCCCACTCTCCGCTTCTCCGGAGATCTTTCGGATGTACTTGTACACCGTGATGTAGGACAAGTCTTGATACTTCTTCTTACATCTCGACTCCTCCCATGCGTCAGGGCCATAGATGTCCTCAACGATCTTCTTGTACGCGACATCGAAGCAGCTCTGGTAGTTGTCGATGGTGACCTCCTGCCCCTCCTCAAGCTCTCCTCCTTCCCTCGCCATCTTCTCCAGCTTCTCCATGACTTTCCTGGCCTTGCTCACGTTCTTGCGCATGTTCCTGTTGCCAAGGTCCGACGGCTTCAGCTGCTTGAGAGGTCCGATGCTTTTCCTCACTCCGTTCTCCACCAAGTGCTCCCCGACGTGCCATCGCTGCCACACGTTCTTACAGTCGACCTTCTGCGCGAACTTGTAGTCCTGCGGCACCATGTGTACCTGCCCGTCATCCCACACGAACACGTCCCCTTGCATGGACGACTGGGAGTCATGCCCGCCGGGATCACCAACGGTCGATGCAATGTTGTCCTCAACCCTCCTGTTGCTGTTGCTGTCGCAAGTGTCGTGCCCTCGCATGGCGATCTTGATGCTCTCCCGCACGTCGGCCTTGAGCGATTCAAGATCGTCCAGGGGCAGGTGCTCGTTGGCCCTTCCCTTGATTTTCTCCGCCACCTGATCCAGGATCTTGTCGGGTAGCTGGTTCAGTGCATAGTGCAGCTGGTTCTGGACCTCCACGATCTCCTTCCTGAACCTTCTGTTCTCCGCCAAGACGTGGTAGTACGGAGGGATCCCGGTGGATTTCATGCCGCAATCTTCGCATCTCATCGAGCCAGCCACGATTTCCGCCCTGAGAGATCTGAGGTACTCCATGGTTCTTGTCCCCTGCAGACCGAACATCGGGGCACCCCACAGGATGTGATCGGTTCCAAACCATTCCTGCAAGGTATCGATGTGATACACGATGTTGGCAAGGAAAACAGGCACGCATCTCTTGAAGCTGTCCGGGAAGCTCTCGTACCCATGGACAAACTTGTGTAGTCCGACTCCCCTGACCTTCTCCAGTCCTTTCTCGCTGAAATGAGGAGGCAGGTTGTCAAACGAGTCTGACATGACGTCGTTGCCCGCCAGGATCCTCCCGCAATACTGATCGTTGCTTCCTGCCTCGGTGATATACCCGTCCCTCGAGTTCCCAACTTTCCAACTTCCACGTATGAGGACGGAGGGTTCCGATGGGCCCCCGGGGATCGAGAGAAGGTGGGCTACGCTGCCCTTTCTGAAGCTTTGAGCTCCTGCACACCAACATCAATGACTTGATATCAGATCGAACGTACTGCACCCACCGAAATCCTTGCTATCTCCGCCATCCATACACGACAAAACCCTCTGCAACACTTTGCTGAATCTTTGCTTTTGATCGTTCCCTGGGAAGAACTTTGTGCTGTTCCCGTATCCTCGGGGTTGCGCGATGGTGTACAGCGCGAGTGCCAAGATGGGGCAGGTGTGAGGCTGGTGAGGAGCGGCAAAAACGTGCCTGACCTGTTGAGAGATCATATCTACACTGTTGCCAGCATCATCGTTCTTGGACTTCACGATGGTCAGCACCAGACTGTCGTTGCGCCAGTCGAAATGTTCCATGTGAAGCTCATCAAGGGTCTCACTTCGACAGCAGCAGTTCCAGAGGAAGGTCGCCGCCGCGTAACCGAACAATCCAGTGGCGCCATGCTCTCGATTCTTCTCCTTGGGCCTCCATGCTATCATCTCTTTGCAGATCGCGACGTATCCTTTCACTTGCAGGACGCTGTTGCCTTCCTGTGCTCGCACCTGCTCTGCTCTTGCCCCACCGATGCTCTCTGCATGCTTCTGTATCATGTCGTCCAAGTTTTGATCCAGCGTCTTCCCGGTCTCCTCGACACCGACGGCCGTGAAACTGACGTTGCGCTCCATGTAGTAGTGCTTCAGCGCGCTCTTGTACCCTTGCACTGATCCTATGGACAGAAGTTTCTGGTTGGCAGCAGGCGCATCCCCTCCTGCTTGAGCCTGACCTGCTCCTCCTGCCGCTGAATCGCTTGACTCGCTGCTGTTCCCCTCCTCCTCCCCAGCCTTCCTCTTCCGCTTCCTTCCTCTCGACATGCTCTTGCTCGTCATGAGATGCTCAAAAGTTTCCTTCACACAAGTCCAAGTAAGAGGAAGCCTCACGTTCCCTCCCTCATCCAGGAGGTCCCGGTAAGCCTCCTTCTTCCCTTCCTTCGCCTTCCGCTTCATCATGTTGACCAGCCTCAGCACTTTGTAGCGATAGACTTTCTGCGTGCTTTCTGCCGTCCGGTGCCCCTTCATGGTGCCCTGCGCATCAGCCATGCTCGAATCTTGTCCCCTCACATCATCCTGCATGATCACCTGAGCGACTTCGCTCCCGTCTGCTTGCGAACTGATCGTCGGGCAGAAGGGAAGGGAGGGGAGAGGTAAGGGGAGAGGTAAGGGGAGAGGTAAGGGGAGAGGTAAGGGGAGAGGAGAGAAGGAGAAAGGAAGAGAACAGAGATAAGGGAGACAGGGAGAGGAGAGAGGAAGAGGAGGGGAGGAGGAGGAGGAGGGGAGGAGGAGGAGGGGACTTCCGAGGAGGAGGGGAGGAGGAGGGAGGGTTTGGGATTTTGAGAACGCGGGGTCTTTGCAAAGTTCTTGACCGAGTTCGCCTCAGCATGCGGTCGGAGGCGGGGGAGCGGGAGGGAAAGGAGAGGTAGCAGGATCGGGACTGTGCCGACAGAGCTAGTGGACATGCCGTCAAGCTCACTCGTCGTCTCGGAGAGGCTTCGCTCTCTGCTCCTCTTGCCGCTCCTCGCCATCGCGCTCCTGGCGGGAGAGTCGTCAGGCTACTCAACCAGCTCCATCGCGTCCCGTCTGGTTGCCCTACAGCCAGCATTGGACACGAGCAAGATCACGAGGATCGCGGACTTCGCTGCAGCTGCCTACTTCCCCGACAACAAGTTCCAGTCATGGTCCAACGACAGGAAGCTGGTGATGCCGACGACGTTCACCGACGCGGCTTCCGAGACCAGGGGATACTTAGGAGTCGACGAGGAGGGAGGGCGTGTGGTGCTGTCCTTCAGAGGATCGGGGACGCTCAAGAACTTCTTGACAAACTTGAACTTCCAGTTGATCCCCTTCGACCACCCTTGTGTTAGCGTCCCGGACATTCGGGTGTGAGTTCGCTGCTTCGTGTTCATGTCGCGCCGTCTGACCTGCTCACCCTCCCGCAAGTCACCGAGGGTTCTCGACGGTCTCTCTCCGACTCTATGAGTCTCAGCTCAAGGACAAGATCCTTCATCTCACAGAGAAGTATCCTGACTTTGACCTGACGGTCACAGGTGTCACCTCTCCCTCCTTCCCTGCTGTTGCTCCTCGAACTTTCTTCTGCTGCGGCCCCCGCTTCTCACCCTCCTCGTCCTCTTCCTCTTCCTCTTCCTCTTCCTCTTCCTCTTCCTCTTCCTCTTCCTCTTCCTCTTCCTCTTCCTCGTCCTCGTCCTCGTCCTCGTCCTCGTCCTCGTCCTCGTCCTCGTCCTCGTCCCTCCTTATCCCATTGAAATGATTCCGTTGCAGGACATTCTCTTGGAGGAGGCGTCGCCATCCTGACATCGTATCTGCTCGCACACGATTCTAAACTTTCGCCTTCTTTGATCACCTTCGGAGCACCGCTTGTTGGTAAGACGCCCCAAAATACGCTCCTCTCCCGCTTACACAGCCTACCTTTCTTCCAACAGCTGCTTCTCTCCTCCTCCTCCTCCTCCTCCTCCTCCTCCTCCTCCTCCTCCTCCTCCTCCTCCTCCTCCTCTGCTATTCTCTCGCTTCTCGTGTCAAACCTGCCCTCAGCTCTTTAGCTTCATGGGCTCCTTGCATCATCGCACCGTCCTTGCGATCTACTCTGCTCGAACTTACCTTGTCCTCCCCATAGGCAACCAGCAGTTTGCCGACGCTCATGCTCTGTGTGTCCCAGAGATTCTTCATGTGGTTCACGACGCAGATCCCATCCTCTACAACAACGAGCCCCTGTGGAGGGACAACGGGTTCGTGCGGTCAGGACAGGTCTTGAACTGCTCCCCTCAGTCCTTCGAAGCACCACAGCCCTCGGAAGGATTCCGCGTTCCTCCTTGGAACCTGGTCGACCACTTGTGGTACATGGGACGGTATATGGGCCCTCAGCTCTAGTCTTATTCCATCGCTTTTCTTCGCCTTGAAGTAGCTCCCTGTTGAAGTTTATCCCTGTCGTTAGGTACTAGTCTGAGTATATGAACGCTACATTTAGCCTCTGATCGGATTCAGGCATGCTGCGGCAGTAGTAACGCTGTGCCGCCAGTAAGCCGCACTGCAGCCCTCTGCGGCACTCTGTTACAACTGAGGGGAGAAGCTGGACAAGATCCACCGTGACTCGAAGTTCAATAGGGCTCCGGCTCGGCAGCCTGGCACTGACGGGGTCCGAGTCTCAATCAGGACTCCGGAGAGCCCCGGGCCGGGCCGCCGGGCGACCCCGGCCGGCCCGGGGAGTTCTAGTGTAGGACAAAAGATGCGATAAGGGTGTCCAGCAGGAGGTAAGAAAGTGGGACAGGAGGATGGAGTCGGACGAGGATCAGCACGGGTCGGAGGCACTTGAGGGATCCCTCTCTGCCCTGCAGCTAGAGGACACGACCGAGATCGAGGAGGTCGGCGATTTGAGTACCTCCCAGTTAGATACTAGCGCCGTCGGCTATCCTCATGATCAGTCTTTCCAAGTCCTTGAGCTGCCCAGGGGCGATCTTGATTCCCTTCCTCCTATCTCACGGTCCTTGTACGAGGAGACCACAGAATGCGAGAGGAAGGGGTGGGAGAGGAGGCACCAAGGGCAGGAAGAGCAGACAGACGATGACAGGTGGACATTTGAGCAAGAGAACAAGCGTCAAGCCTTGTATAGAGCTCTCTTCTACCCGAGGTAACCCGCAGCTCGTCCCGTATGCTTCTCTGGTTCCTTGAGACACGTTGGGCAGGAGCGTCATACCGAAACCGGATGACGACGTTGATTACATCCGCGCTTCAGAGCTCTTGGTTGAGAAAATTGAGGAGGAGAATCGGGGGCAAAGTTTTAGAGATTGCGAGACCAGCGAAAGACCAGCGATCTTCCATGGCGTCTTCATGCACGAGGATGTGTGTTCGCGAGCAGACGTGTTGGAGTACTTTGGAAATGGTGGAATTTCGAGCTCCTGTTGTTGTTAGCTCACTTTGTCTTCTTTGGGTTGAAGGGGAATGGGGTGTTGTGAAGATCAAAACAAGCAAAACATCCTTTGGGTGAGATCAGTTGTTGTCTTGCAAGTTACTAAGACCCTTCAAGCGACAACGATGCTTATGAAAGCCTCGCGTTTCCAGTCTACGTGGTCAAACATTGTGGAATCAAAGTGACCAAAGTGCGTTCGTCTTGTGATGCATCGTCAAGTTTCCTGATCAACCACCAGGCAGCAGCAGTGTACGCTAATAGAGATTTCCAGATACAAATGAATGAAGCAGCATTGTAGAGTTTTCATAATGAGGAGGAAACGTTTCTGACTCGCCTGGATAGCTTCAAGAGGGATGATTTGACCGACGTCATTTTCAGAGGAGGAGTCTTGCAGGTAAAGTGAGCTTCAAGTTTGCTTCCTGTCACTCGAGACTTGTCTCCAGGTGCTTGAGGGCGATCAAAACGCCCCAAAATCCATCGCGCATGTCCAGTCGGTGACTTCCCGGGCTGAACCTCCTCCCAAGATAGTCGTACCGTCCTGCAAGAATTGTAGTTTCTTTCAAGATTGGTGAGAGGCTCCTCGTCCTCTTCCTTGCTCAGTCTTCCTAGCCATGCGAGAAAACTGCGCCATTCAATCTGGGAGCTTATCAGGTCTGATGTGTTTGCTCAAGGATTCCCTGTCATTCTTGACAGGCTGAGACCTGAACGATTTGAAGAACTGAAGAAGATCACGCTTGAGGTCGAGAGTTGTTGCTCCTTCCCTACTCGTTCTCATCAGCTCATCTCATGTCATAGATCGAGGAGATCCCCTCCTCTTTCAAGCTCTCCCAAACCAACATGATTGTCAAGCAAAGTGTCATAACTAACTCTCCTCAGATTAAAGAGCAGCAGCTGCAAGAGGTAACCTTCAACGCTTCCGTCACCACGTTGTCTTCCTCCTTCTCCTAATCCTCCTTCTCTACTTGTTTATCTCCCTCTTCCTGATCGCTTTCCCTTTCCCCCGCTTGCTGATTCTCATGGATCTAAAGTCCGTCTGTAGATGTTCAACAAGATTGTTCGCCCTTGTTTCTACCTGGACTTCGAGGCCATTCAGCCTGTATTCCCATGGCAAGAAAATCTTCTCCTCTCCTCCTCTAACTTCCATCGTTATCCCTCCGGCTCTTCTCTCCCTCCTCAACTCCTCTCTCCCCCTGCTCCTCGCTTCCTCTCCCTCTCCTCCTTATAGTTGCTATGGCAGGTTTGAGGGCATTCGCGTCTACACCATTATGGTCTCTTCCGCCCCCTCGCAGTCGCACACCAGCCTGACTCTGCTCCAGGTCTTTCAGTACTCCCTTCATCTCGAGACTCCAGAAGGCACTCTAGAACATCGCGAGTATCTCGCCGACCCCACGTCTCCCCCAGCTAATCCCTTCCTGCTCTCCTGACGGGAACTTGACAGGACGGATTGGAGGGAGGACCTCTTGAAGCATCTCTTGGACGACCTCGAGGGAGAGGGTTCCATCCTCGTCTACCACCATTATGAGAAGGACCGCTTGACGGTCCTGCTGCTCCTGCTCCTGCTCCTGCTCCTGCTCCTGCTCCTGCTCCTGCTCCTGCTCCTGCTCCTGCTCCTGCTCCTGCTCCTGCTCCTGCTCCTGCTCCTGCTCCTGCTTACTCTTTCTGCTTCTCCTGTTCCGGTGCACTTCTCCTACTGATCGCTCATTGCAGGAGTTGCAAAAAGCTTTCCCGGCGTACAGGGATCGGGTATGTGTAGAGGCAAATGAGGAGTGGAGAAATATGAATAGCAGACAGAGGGGAGGAGCAAGTAGATTAGAGGGGAGTGAAGCAAAGGAGAGAAGGAGAGGAGCTGAAGTGGAGAAGCGGAGGGATAAGATGCATAGAAGGGAACATGATGAAGAGAAGAGCGATACAACACCAAGGGGAGCATAGGACAGTGGCGGGAAGGGATGGGTATCCTCTACTTTCTCCTTTCCTCCACCTCTCCCTTTCTCAAACCCCTCCGTTCAGATCCAAAGAGTCATCGATCGTCTCGTCGACGTGCTTCTCGTGCGACTTTCCTTCGTCTTTCCCACCTGCTCACCTTCCTCCTTCAGATCCTGAACTCCACAGTCTACTACCCCGACTTCAGAGGTTCATATTCCATCAAGAAAGTCCTTCCTGTCCTAGTCCCTGCATACAAGACTGCCTACAAGGTAGCCGCTGCGTCCCCCTCTTCGCCGAGTGCCCGCTCTGCTCTTCCCGCTCCTGTCCTGTCCTCTGACGCTCTCCTCTCTCTCATTTCTTTCCCCTCTCCTCTCCTTCCTCGCCTCGCTCCTCTCTCGACTCCTTTCTTTCCTCGTTCCTCTCTCCTCTCCCTCTCCTCCCCTCCCCTCTCCTCTCCTCTCTCCCCTCCCCGTCTCCATCCAGGATCTGAAAATCAACAACGGTCTGCTTGCCTCGGTCAAGTTCCAAATGATGCGAGAAGCAGACCTCGAGGAGGTGAGTCACAAACACCACCATCTCCTTCACTTTGTCTTGCTCGTTCTCGTCTTCGCCATCCTCGTTCCTCGCCCTCGTCCTTCAAGGGCCATGGTCGGGCCTCTTCCTCTTCCTCTTCCTCTTCCTCTTCCTCTTCCTCTTCCTCTTCCTCGTCTTCGTCTTCGTCGATGATTCAAATCGTTTGAGCCCGGCGCCATTAATGTCGCACTGCACGCGGCAGGCTCGCATCATTCGTGGTCAGCTTCTCGAGTACTGCAAACTTGACACCATGGCCATGGTCGAGCTCCATCGGGAAGTCGCCAGGCTCGTAGAGGCCCTGAACCCGGCCCCGAGTTCACCGGCACGGACCGGCGAACTTCGGCGGGCCCGACCATCGGACGGGCCTCAGGCTCCCGGAACTCGGCCGCTAATAACTTGATTGCATAATTATAAGCATTATACATAATTATATGATAAAAAATAAAAATAAAAAATGACCAGTCGGAGTAAAACAGAGTTGACTAATTTCGGAACGTCATGTCGAGAAGGCGAAGGGGAAGGAGGAGGGGGGGGAGGAGGAGAAGGGAGGTTGAGGGTAGTGAAGGGAGTTAAGAGTAGGATAAGTAAGAGAAAATGGTCAGAGATAGAGGAGCAAGTGGAAGCATGGGAGAAAGTGGGGGAGGACGAAGTAGTTGAACGCAAGTTAGAGGAAGAAGTTGAAGAGGAAGTATGGGGAAAGGAGGAAGGTCCTGCGCTTCTTATGGTGAACCAGACCAAAGTGCATGCTGAAGTGTCTTACATTTGCGTGTGGTCTTGCTTTACTTGTGGAGAAACTAGAGTTCTTTGCGGAGATCGTTTGACAGCTTAGCACTCAGGGGGTCTTACTGGAAATCTTGTCGTTTTGCTTTGCATGACTTGTACTCAAGCTCGGGATATTAGCTGACATATGTCACAGTGCATGATCAAGATGAGCAGGACCTGAAGAAGAGGATGGCGTTTGCTGCCGAACCTCCCCGCAAGAGGGACATGAAATATCACGAGGACGACAATAAAGAAGTTCAAGAGACTGCTCTGAAGAGAGAGCTTGATGTGTTCGATCTCACAATCATCGGTGTCGGAGGGATCGTGGGAGCTGGGATCTTCGTCCTCTCCGGGCAAGCAGCAGCCATGTACGCGGGCCCTGCGGTGGTTCTTTCCTTTGCGATCGCAGGAGGGTGTTGTACAATCTACGCTCTGTGCTTTGCCGAGCTCTCCACCATGGTCACAGACACTGGGAGTGCGTACACGTACGCTCGTCTCGCCTTCGGGAATTTTGTCGGGTGGATCGTGGGATGGTCGCTGGTGGCAGAGTACTTGTTCTGTGTCTCTGCTGTCTCGGTGGGATGGAGCGGTTATGCGAGCGAGATCTTTCAGCAGCTGGGAGTTCCTCTGAGCTCCCGATGGAGTACTCCACCCTTAGCCTTCGACGAGAACCACAACATCTACTTCACTGGTGCTGTGCTCAACGGCCCTGCTGTCTTCCTCGTCGTCTTCGCCTCCATCATCGTTGGGCTCGGCGTCAGGATGTCAGCCATCGTTGCCAAGGTCAGCGTGCTGATCAAGCTGGGGGTGATCGCGACGTTCCTTGCCTGCGGCATGTTCTTCATCCACGGAGAGAACTACAGCCCCTTCGTTCCCGAGAACAAGGAGGGCGACTTCAAGGACTTCGGGCACTTCGGGTGGTCAGGAGTCTTGAGAGGGTCGAGCATTGTATTCTTTTCCTACGTCGGTTTCGACGCCATTACTACAGCAGCATCAGAAGCCAAAGATCCGAGCAACGACCTTCCCAACAGCATCTTCTTGAGCCTGGGGATCTCGACTGCGCTCTACATGCTGGTCCGCTTGCCCTATTCCTCATGCTTCCTGCCCTCTGCCTCCTCCTGCTTCTTTTCTCCTGCCTGCTTCTTGCCTTGAGCGAGCTATTGACTCCTCTCTACAGGTCGCCTTCGTCATGTGTGGCCTCGTCTCCTACACAGCCCTGGGAGTTGCCGACCCCATTCTCGTCGCCGTCAAGGCTGCAGGCCCGGGGCTGTCCTGGCTTGTCCCCCTCATCGCCGTCGCCGTTGTAGTCGGGCTGCCTGGGGTTGTGGTGGTGTCGCTCTATGCTGTGACCCGCGTGCTCTACGTCATGGCGCTTGACGGAATGCTCCCTCGGCAGTTCCAGGAGGTCAACGAGACCTTCAGCTCCCCGATGTTCAGCACGGGCTTTGCTGGAGTGCTTGCTGCCATCATCGCTGCCTTGTTCCCCATCTCGGCCATCGCTGAGTTTGTTTCCATTGGCACCCTGCTGGCCTTTGCTGTCATCTGCTATGCTGTCGTCTCCTTGAGGGAGAAACGCCCCGACATGCCGCGCAACTATCGCGTAATCCTCCTCCCCTCTCCTTCCCCCTTCTTCGTGCGTCCGCCTGACCTTTGTCGTCAGGTACCTTTCTCACCCTACCTGCCTTATGCAGGCATGGTCATCGCTGTTTCTCAGGTTTGACCTCCTGCCACCCTCCATCGCTCCTTCTGCACGTTCCTCTTGCACGTTTGCTCCTCTTCTCTCTCATTTTCCCTTGAACTTCCTGTCGTGACTTGCGCAAAAGATCCTCTTCCTCCCCTGGATGGCGTGGGTGCGGATGTTGTTCTGGATCTTGATGGGCCTCGTCATCTGGTACTTCTATGGAAACCGTGTGGAGGAGAAGCCATACTCCTACGATCGGGTAGAGTAAGATATCAGAGCGAGTGCAAACAAAATCTTGGGGCTGAAACAAGGGAGAGGTGAGTAGGAAGGCGAGAGGCAAAGGGATACAGAGCATGAGCAGCGAAGCGTGAGCAGCGCATGCCTTGATACCTAGTCTCTTCCTCCGCTTGCTCCATCCCCTTCAGCTCCCTTACCAATGCTGGACCCCTCGAATGAAGAGCTGCTTCAGCTTGCTCATCAGCTTCCAGTCCTCACTAGTCATCTCCTCCGCGAAGTGATCTTTCATTGCCTGTATCCCGTCCCGGGTGATCTTGCTGTAAAGTTTCACCTTGTGATCGAACTGCCGCCCATAGAGGATGTGTGACTGCTGGTCGTTGCTGGGCTCGATCTTCACTGCGACGCTCATCCCGACCTTCGCCACCTTCACCTCCTTGTGGTTGTTCTGGATGGACGTCACTTTGCCGATCTCTAGAAAGTTGAGCTCAGGAATGCAGAGAGGCGTTCCAACCTGCCAGATGACAGTTGAGTCTGAGCCGCGAGGAGGGGGGGGGGGGGGGGAAGGGGGGAAGGGTCAGGTGAGGGCGAGGAAGAAGAGGGAGAGAGCTAAATGTGAGCTTGATCAGTGGGAGGCATGAGGGAGAGGCAAGAATCAGTGAGGCAGGAGAAGAGGTAGCAGGGCAGGGGGAGAAGGAGGTACAAGAGGAGGGAACATGAGACGGGGAGCAGGGGAGCTAGAATGGAGTACCTTGAGCGAACCCTCCTTCACCTCACAACCGAGAATGATCGGATTTCTCTTGTTGAACACGTTCTTTGGGATGATACTGAGGATCACAGGGAAGACGGCGACGCCATTGGAGTACAGCTGGACAGGTTGTCATGCACGGAGCGGGTGCGGGGTGACTTGACCTGCTCCCTCTTTGCCGCCTTCTTCTCCTCCATGAAACTCTTGAACTGATCGAAGAGATGGTAGATGATGTTCGCTGTAAAGATCTTGATTCCAGCCTTCTTTGCAAGCGCCTCTGCCTCAGGCACAATCTGCTCGCTGTCAGCTCCGTTGCTTCCGCTTCCTCCTGCTCACCTTCACATCGAAGGCCAAGATCATGGCCAGGTCTGGCGCTCGTTCGAGCATTGCACTGCATGAGATTGAGAGGAAGCAAACGCATAGATGTCGATCACAAGTGACAAGAACAAGAGGACGCGACAAGACATAGCAGTCGCATCAAACACCCACCACGATGTTCAACTCTCCCACATCATCTCAACAAGGGACAAGATCTTTCCAACCTGGCTCGGATGACATCTTTCTTGTGCACGGGCCCGATGTTGATGGAGGCAACAGGAATGCTCGAGTTGTGCAGGAAGTCCAAAAGTGCCTCCAGAGCTCCCAAGGTCGATGCCTTGGAAAATGTCAGTCTGATAACTCCTTCCTCCTCCTCCTCCTCCCTCCATCTGCTTGCCAACCACCTCCCTTCACCTTACTCTTTACCCCCCCCCACCCCCCCCCATTCTTCTCCCAACTCCTTTCTCTTCACTCCCTCCTCTTCACTCTCCCCTCCTCTGCCCTTCCTCGCATGTTACCTGGACATGAACACCTTTCCCGGACTTGTCCACGTCTTTCTTCAGCTCCTCAAGGTCTTCCATCACCGAGCTGGGAAATGTCAATCGCCGCCAACAGTACCCTCCTCCCACCTCTTGAGCTCCTCTATATCATCTTCCTTCTCCAGTCTGAGCAGCGACGTTCCTGAGAGCGAATCAAGACTAAGACGTCTCCTCGCCCTTGTCACCTGCTACTGCTCCTTCCAGACCGCTCGCTGCAATCTTCACGCCCATGGCGGCCTGCAGACTTGATGTCACGGGCGGGAGAGCGACGGCCATGCTTGCCTCTATGCTCTTGTGGTGGACATACTCGTTCTTCACGCGCAGTTCTTTCATAGGGTGAGGAGTGAGGAGAGTCCTGATGGTCGTGACGATTGGGCCCTGCATGCCGCAAACCACAATCGTGTCGCCCTCGTGCAGCTCTCCATGGACTGCCGAAACGACCGGCGTCAGCATCTGACACTCGAGGAGGGGAAGGAACCAAGGATAATATCGAGCGTGGTCCCGAAGCCTTCCGTCACTTTGACCTTTGGTGAAACTTCAGTGGGGAGGAAGAGGAGGAGAGGAGGAGAAGCAGAAGTGAGAGGAAGCGAAGGGAGTTGCCAGGACGAGCAGCGGAAGGCGATGAGCAGACCTCAAGAACCGTCGCCTCAAGAGCTTCGCTGAGCATCAATCTGAAGGGAACGTTCAGCGAAGAAGGGACGGTGAGTGGGAATATCGACCTGTCGACCAACATCTTCTGGGTCAACTGGATGCCGAGGAGGAGGAGATCAGGGACGCCTTCACCGGTGATCGCCGATGTTGGAACCACCGAGACCACCTGCGACAAGCAGAAGTGAATATGCACGCGCAACCAAATCAATCTGTTTGTGACTAGGAGAAATTGATGGCAATCGCCAGTTCTTACTTTTCTTGGGTTCTTGTTCTCGTAGTAGAGATCAGCATTCAATCCCTGGCTAGCTATCTCTCCCTTCATTGGGTGTTACCATCCACTGAGTATCCGTACTTCAATCACCTTAATCCCTTGCCACCTGCTTTCAAACTCTCTGACTGTATGGCTCTTCTGCTTGGCTAGCGTATCCTGTCGATGAAGCGATATTACAATGAAAGGTTGGCTCCAGCAGGACAAGCAGCACCTGTATCGGAGAATCTTTGTTCGGCTGCCAATCATAGCATCTGATCTCGAGTTACAACGTCTTTGAGTGTTCAAGAACATGGAATGACCGATCGATCTTGTTCAAGGCGACAAGAAAAGGGCACCTCCTCCTCTTCAACAGCTGCAGAAATTCAGCACGGAAATCTCCGACACGCCTTCCCAGTCACCTGCAGAGATTCGATCGTCTGGGGCTCCAGCCCGTGCATGATGTCGACAACGAGGACGCAGATGTCGCAGATCGAAGTTCCTCGTGACCGGAGGTTGCTGAACGATTCGTGTCCGGGGGTATCGATCACCAGCAGCCCGGGAATCTTGTAGTCGACCTTAACAGAATGGGACACCTGATCCGTGAGCTTGCGCAGGTTTGTCATGGGGAAGAACGTCGCGCCAATCTGCTGTGTGATCCCTCCCGCCTCTCCCTCTTGCACGTTGGTCTTCCTTACTTTGTCCAACAACTTTGTCTTTCCGGTGTCCACATGTCCCAGTACACAGAGGATGGGCGACCTCAATCTGGCAAGATTCGTCAGAGAGCTGAGAGAGGCGAACAAGATCATCGAGAACAGTCCTTTCACCTGTCTTTGCTTCTCGCTTGCTTCGCGTCTTCCTTCCTTTGCAAACGATCCTGCTTCGCTGCTTCGATTCTTGCCAGCAGTGCCTCGTCGACCTGCGCACTTTCCTCCTCGTCGCTCTCCTCCTCCTCGCCTTCTTGCTTCCTCCTCCGCTTCTCTTCCTCTTGTTTCCTGGCTGCCAGCAATTCCTCTGGTATCTTGTACTTGTCGTCTGTATTGAGATACTGGATGTCCTGTGTCAATTCCTCCAGGTCGACCGCCTCTTCCGCCTCCTGCGTGTTCGCTCCTGCCACGTCCTGATCGTCACTGTCGTCTGATGAAACATAGCTCGATGTCCCCAGCTCCGACGAGCTCTCCCCTTTTGCTGCTCCTCCCCGCAACCGCAGTCGCGCCGAAGATGAAAGCTGTGAAAAGTCGTTCAAGAAACGCTGCGAGGTCGACCCTGAGGAGACGATTCGAGGAAGATGGATGCCAACCTTGTGCTGCGAACTCTCAAGAAGCGTTGTGCATCCAACAAGCAGCAAGATTGCAACGGAAACGTAAAACTTGCTGTGCGCGTCCACGGCGAATTCCCGAAACATATTAATCGAACTATGTGGAGGAAAACTCTGGGAACTCGGAGACCGGCTGAACCATCAGACGCTGCGAGCAAGATCAGGTTGCAAGAATGAACACCATCGATGAAAGAGCTTCAATCCACTCTCTCTTCAACTTCTATCAAGAATGTGTGGGAGCACCAACTCAAACGGGTTAGAGATAGCGGTCGTGAATCAATGACTTTCGGCTTTCGTCACCCCAAGACTAAGAGCATTTTGTCTTCCAGAGCATCAAAAAGCCGTCCCTCATGTACTGTCTCCTTTCTACCATATCTTTCATGCATCGAAAGTACATGATCACTTGGCCCCCGTATCGCCCTCAGCAATCATTCCATCCCTCTCTGGAGTTCTTCACTTTCATGCTCATCCCCTTTCTCTAGCACTGTTCAAAGGACATCTTTCATCCTAATCCTTATTCTCCTCCTCCTCCTCCTCCTCCTCCTCCTCTCGTAACGGCGATCGCATTTCATCGATCCTCATAGCGACCGCCCCCGCAAGTACCCCCACCCCCTCTGACCAGTTTCAGCCAACAAAATCTTTCCTACCCCACTTTGAGTTAATCCACCTACCACTACCACCAACGACATTACTATTGAGCACCCGTCCTAGACTACCCATAGATACAATATACCCCACCACTTTGTATCCACCCCAGCTTTCTCCCCACCCCGTCTCCTGTAGGGAATTCTGGTGAAATGCAAGGGTGCTTCGAGCTATTGCCTGCTACTCCCCCCACCCACCCCCACCCCACCCTCCTGATGAGGTAGGCTAAGCGTTTCACGCCAGGCCCAGAGGTCCAGATGTCCAGATCCCGTGGTACTAACTTTACTCAATAAATTTGAAATCATCTGGACCAATGGCATAAAAGAGAATTATATTTCCAAAGGTCGAGATGGTGAACCGTTGTGGTCGAGTTTGTCAGCAGGGTGATTGCACCCTCATACCCATGCTTCCCGCCCTTCCCTTCCTGCCTTGCTGTGTACCCCGTGCGGACTCCAGTGATGAAGCTCGAGTTTGCCATTAGCTCGAGCTAATGGCAAACTTGAGTACCTTGAGTACCTTGAATCCCTGTCGCATGATGACGAAAGTATTCTGGAGACATGGACACGTTGTGAGATGCTTCTGTTGATGTGCAATGTGACGGGCAATGACGAGAAAGCGCCTGAACTGGGGGGAATGGGTGGAGACCCTATTGGACAAGGAAGTCATTCTTCGCCTTTAACGTGCAGGCCGTGTGTGATGCCAATCGAAAGGGTGCAGCCCTAGCAAGAGATGGCAGAAACATTGGAAATGGAATGTATATAGTTGGAGATGCAGCATACAAAGGAATTCCTGGAATAATCACTCCTTTTGATGGATCAAAGCTCCCAATTTGGCAAGACAGTTATAATTTTCATCAATCTCAAATCCGGACTAACATTGAGTGCGCATTCGGAATGTTGAGGAACAGATGGGGAGTGTTCTGGCGTGGATTACGCACAGACTCACTGGAAATTGCAAGCACTAGTGTGAGTGTATGTTTGCAATTGCACAATTTTATATTAGACATGGATGGAACAGATGCCGATCCTCTTGAGGAAATTATTGTAGAATAGGAGTACTGCTCCCCCGTGCCATGCCAGGACAGATTGTCAGAACAGCATCGACCTATCTTGAATGAAAACGGTGGTCCAGCTGATTTTTGGTCGAGTTCTCCCATCAACGCCATGGTTACTGACGAGTTTGACAGTGTCAGTATCAGGAACAGTCTAGTTGAAACACTGCAAAACATGCAGATACCAAGACCATCCTGGAATCAAAGGCCGCCGCCAGATTCTTCGATGTAAAAGGTCATTACTGGATCATTCAGAGAAATAAATTTTTTATGTCATACCTTGCATAGACGCAGCAGCTAATGCATTACGTCTCGCTCTGATTTCTTGAAGAGAAATTTTGATTTGCGATATTTCATCCTTGAGGGTCTCAGCAATCACATGGTCAACATTAGAGCCATATGACTGCAACTGATTGGTGATATTTAACAGGTCGTTACGTCGAAGACTCTCCTGCTTGCCCAACTCTGTTATCTGTCTCTCTGTCTCCGTTTGTTTCAGACGATTCACCACTTGCTGAGATGTTGTGTCGTCATCGTCGTGTTTCACAGAGATGTTCTTTTGAAGAACGTTTTCCTTCTTGGAGGAAGATTTGCCGAACTGAAAGTCTTCCCTTGAAGGCTTTGAACGATACCTCTTGCGAACCAAATGACCTTTGTCATTACCGGACATATCCTTCATGAGTGGCTGATCAAGTGGATATCCACAATCATCCTTAGGTGATTCAGGAGAGGTACCAATGGCAGCAGATTGACTGCAATGCTCTGGCAAGCCCTTACCATCATCATTGATAGCAAAACTTCAACCAACATGACGAGCACAAACGATGGTGACATACATGTGCAGAGCAGAAACGATGGTGAGATACATGTGCAATCATGGAACCGGCAGGGTCGATTGGTTGGCAACATTGCGCACAGACAGTGAACCCTCTGCCTGACATGAAGTTCTGCGCGGCCGTACCGATACCGGCCAAAGCCAGGTAGGGGAAGGGCCGGACATCAAATGTACCTAGTCCAAGCTCCGCACTATGCCGTAATACATATCTAGGTATTTAGACGATGGCTAACCTTGCCTATACCACCCAACCTAAACGACGGGCTCGGGCGGGAAACGACCGTGACTGGATCGTGATAATTTCATATTTAAAAATATGTATATTTGAAATTTATTTGAAACAGGTTCTGGGGATCTGGACCTCTGGGCCTGGCGTGAAACGGGGTCAGCAGAAGTCAGGATAGGTGGGTAGTTGTAAACCAGGGGGGTAGGGTTATATTCCTAGAAGGAAGGGTTCTTTTTGAGAATGTAGGGTGGGGTACTGTACCGCTGAATCTGACTGTTAAATGGGTGGGTACTGACATGGAGTTTTTTGGGTAGGGGTGATCAATGGGAGCGTGAGGAAGGGCAGAGCGCGGGAAATGTCGGATTCTGCGAAAATCAGGTGAAGAGAAGAGAGGAAATGGAAGGGGGAAGGGATAGAAGTGAAGGAGAAGATAGGGGCAGAAGGAATGGCGGACGGGAAGGTAGGACGGCAAGGTAGGACGGGGGAGAGGAGGAGAGAGGACAGGTTCAAGTCAAGCTGACAAGAACGAAGAAGTTGGACAGCAACAGATTTCAGCAGATGATAGCTTCACGAGAATAGTCGAAGGGCGAGAGAAACAGATTTTTGAGCAAAGCACATGGGATCTGGGAATGGAGATTGATCAAGCTTATGGAATCAGAACGGAATAGCCGTGGGGTTGTGAAGCAGGACAAGATGAGAAGCAGATTATGAAGGGCTATGATGCCTAAGTTGATGATCTCATGGAGATTTGCTTCATGCCACCACGACATTGTGTGACTTCCTACTTTGACAGCCCAAAATTTCTGAATTTTGCTACTCCGACATTTCGTGGGATCTGTTCCAGACTCCATTTTCCCCTTGTCGGGGAAAGGAAATCCGACAAAAAAGCTATGGAAGAGGAATGTGGTAGAGAAGAGGTTGAAATGACACCCGACTGTAACTCGTGTGTTTCTGCCGTCGGAAACCATGAACAGTCTCGTCAACACAAGTCAGATGTAGCGATGGAGGACAGTACTCTGAACAACAGTGTTTCTGTATCCTTGAGGTTTGAGAATATGGTTGTCAGTCCTCCAACACAGATCAAAGACAAACGCAAGAGACGACGTCCTGGAGCGCGGGACCTCGACCTTTTCACTCTGACTGACAAGTCAAAGAAGGCTCGTGGATCACCTTCCTTACGTGAAAGAAGAGAATGTGAAACATCTACAGAAGATTCGAAAAGCATGGATCCTGCTAACATGATGGAATCTCCATGTGTCAACAACCCAGTATCGAATTCGAGGGTTAAGCTCAAATTTGGAATCGAGGACCTTGTGCTTCATGAGAATTGTAGCATGGACTTTAGTGACGAGAGCCCGGAGAAAAAATTGATTTGCATCAAATTCAAGAGCGAAGAACAGATCCATTTCTTTTATGTGTATGGTTTTGCAGTGACTCCGGATTTGTATGCTCAAGATTCATATTTTGTTACTGATGGCAAAAGAGTTTTTGCAATTTTTCTACATCCCAACAAAAGAATTACAGACAAGAATCTTGTAGTTTTTGCAGACGACTCTTGGGCAATTCTGAAGGTAACAGACTTCTTGATAGAACCTATGCAACCTCCATTGCCATCTCCAGCCAAGCTCAGAACCAGACAAACCAGACAAAGTCAGGATCTCTGTTCACTACTTCGCGGATGCGTGGTACTTCCACGTTTTCAATCTTTCGTTTTCTCGTGTTGCCAGGGAGAACAAGCAACTATTTTGTACAGATTCAAAGATCAATGGAAGAAGGTGATCATTGACAAAAAGGAAAAGAGGAGTTCTTACTTCGTCGTTCTGGAAGATGGAAGCAAAACTAAAGTCAGAATGCTAGAATCAAAATACTTGAATGCGTCGGATCTTGGCACGAAGTTGAAAAGCAAACATGGAGTGGATGATGACATGGGACGATGGTTCGCAGTGTTCAACTTGTCATCAGTACTGCAAAATCCCTCCTTTTTTGATTTCGATGTTCGAGGAGAGTCTCAGTCTCTTGTAAAACTTGAAGAACCTGATGATTCAGATGTTTCTGGTGCAGCATTCGCATCAGAATCTGACGTGGAATTTCAATCACCTCCTAGATCTGCTCAAGGAAAAAGGAGAGTAAGTCGAAAACATCATGGACGTGATAACAAAATTTCAAAACTCCAGGAAGAGATCACTCCAACTCCCGATGAAGGCTTATACGAGATTGTTGAGTTTTTTGAAGAAACCGATGCTGCGGAAGTATCAGAATCTAGAACGGACCTGATGGAATTCGACGAATCTCCGATAGAAAATCGCAAACCAGATTTTGCATCAGTGCCGTACATGTCGGACATTCCACCTGAAAGGCCTCAATCTCCTTGTCAACACGACGCAAACGTGTTAACAGAATCACAAGAGATCGGACCGGCAGTCAATGATCAAGAATCATTGAAAATCAATCATGAAGTCGAGCATTCAATCAAAGAGGATCATCAAAGTCCATTGGAAGACGATAATCAAAACGTTCTGGAAGATGATCGTGTTGGAATATTGGACGATGAAACTGACACAATACCGGGAGGGGATTATCCAAGTGTATCACAGAATGATGATGCAATGGTGTTAGAAAGGACAGGAGCTGTACCGGAGAAGTATGGAGAAGCTTCATCTGAAAACAAGACACAAGCTGTATGTGAGAACAACAATGGAAATGTTCTGAAGAACCAAGAAGAAACTGTTAATCTTTTGAGGAACCAAGACGAAACTGTATTCGTCAATGACAAAACTCAAGAAGTCGAAAGTGAGAAAACGCAGCAAACTGCATTGGAGGAGACAGCTGACAATGTATCAGAGCAGTTGCAACAAGGGGTATCGGGCAAACCAGAGACTGTAACAGACATGACACAAAATATTTCATTGGAGAACACGCAGGAACCCATATCGCTGAGTGCGCAGGAAACTGTATTGAAGAACGAAATGCAGACTGTATTGGCGAAAACACAAGAGACTGCATCGGATAGAACAGAAGAGAAGCAAGAATCTGGATTGGAGAAGATACAAGAATGTGTATCGCAGAACATCGAGGATAACGTGCAAATCGAAGACAACAACCAGCACGATGAAAAAGTTGAAATGTTCTGTAAACCAGAATGTGTCTCGGAGAACAACGAAGAAAAGGAAATGAGGAACAATGATGAGATTGTATTTGAGATGCCACTCGAGACAATGATAGATGAGAACGAAGAAACGGTTCATCGAAACAACGATGTGATGGAGAACAAAAATGATTGTGATTTCAAGGAAAAGGAAGAACATTCGTGCGACGATAAGTCTATGGAAATACTAGAGGATGAAGCACCCGAAAACACACATGCGATGGCGTGCGATGCAAACCTGGATGAAGAGCCCGCACACAAGAAGATGTCTGTAAGGGACGAATTGTTGATTTATCCTGTGGACCAGCGATTTCTCAACGAAGTGGAAAAACAGTTCGACTTAACGAGAATGGTTGGTTCGGGAACTTTTGGGGAGGTTTATGAGGCGTACGATAGGGTGAATCATCGCAAAGTTGCAATCAAACGATTGTTTCCCTATCAGACTCTTGATGCCCACAAGAAGGAGGCTGGGTTCATATCAAGCCTGAATGGCAAACCCAACATTGTACAGCTTCAATACAGCCCGCCGTTAGCGCCTGATGGAATCATCCTCGTCGAAGAGCAGCAGGCTTTGCTATTCGAATTCTTCGAGCATGACAATCCTTCGGATTACGTCAAGGACTTAACGATCAAAGAGATCAGCCATTACATGAAGAATCTGTTTGTAGCCCTACGATCCGTCCATTCCCTCGGGATCATACATCGAGATGTGAAGCTCAACAACTTTCTCTACGACAGGAAGAACAAGAAGTACTTGCTGGTAGACTTCGGGCTGGCAGAGAAGAAAATCCCCAAGGGCACTATGGGTGCTTCAAGGCCAAAAGAACAGGTTCAGCCCTCTGGCCGCAGGGCGACGTCAGAAACGGCGAGTAAGAGCGGCCATCCGACGAAGAGCAACGGCTACATCCTGAGCTCTGACGTCTCGACCGCGAGCTCTCGCACCTCTCGGCCTCAGAAGGAGAAGGAGAGGATAGAGATGGCGCAGCAGATGGCCAAGAGGCGCATGATGAGCGGCAGGAAGACCAAGGACGCGCAGACGGTGAGCAGCTCCAGAGTCAAGCTCGAACTCCCCGCCAACCGCGGAGGGACTCGAGGGTACAGAGCTCCTGAGGTCGTGATGGGCAGTCAGCACCAGACGACGGCAGTCGACGTGTGGAGCGCTGGAGTGATTCTGCTGAACCTGCTGTGCCGCAAGACCCACTTCCAGTGGTTTCGGCATGACAATGACAACCTGGCGACCATGGAGATCTACGGGTAAGCGCTGCCTTGACAGTCTGTTGTTGGGTAGCCTGACTGTGTTGTAGTCTTCGGCTGTATATTAAGACCATGGACGCTGTGTGGAGGCAGAATTATGGGTATACGGGTCAGTACAGGGACAAGATGAGGGACGTGATCAAAGATTTCAACCTCGACGTTGAGGTGATCCCGCTGTAGTTGTTGATGCTTGTTGAGTTGTTGATGTGCCTGATGATGATAGAGATGACGACGAGATTGCAATAGTTAGTGGAGGAGGAGGAGGAGGAGGAGGAGGAGGAGGAGGTAGCTAACATCGTCTTCTAGTTCGGAGAGTTCGAACAGTATTTTAACTACGCTCGCGGCTTGAAGCAGACTTGGCGAACCTTATGCAGTGCCTTGAGCACAGAAGAAGGATGCAAGGACTGGCTGGAGGTGGAGGAGAAGCATCCCATGTGGGACTTTCTCAACCGCTGCCTCGACATCGACCCCCGTACGAGGATCACAGCACAAGACGCGCTGAAGCATCCCTTCCTTACTGGTGCTATGAAGTAAACCATGAAGTATGTCTGTAGCTTCTCCTCCTGCTCCTCTGCCATCCCAATTCCTCCTCCCTATTCTCACTCTGCTCTTCACGCTAAAACTCCTGTGACTATACAACTATTTCTTCTACCCGCTTACCCACCTCCTCTAACCCTTCCCTCCTGGTCCTCTTTCCTTGTCCTCCCTCCTTTTCCTCTCTCCTCCTCTCTTCTCCTCCTCCTCCTCACTACTCTCCTACACCATTCCTTTCAGCAGCATGGCGGCATTCAAACGCTCATCGACGCCACCGATTTTCAACAGCCGATCACACAGCAACGAGATGCGTCAGGCCAGCCCCTCCAATCCTGTTCCTCCCGATTCCCTGCCCGATTCCTGGCCCCCATTTGCCTCAGCATTTGCGTCCCTCCTCCTCCTCCCTCCACCGCTTAGGCTATGTCCTTCGACTGCACCTCATCAGATTAAGGTGCTCACGCCACACTGCCAAGTTGAGATCGTCTGCAT